>NW_006399858.1:4989354-5017637 GCF_000299155.1 Elephantulus edwardii
CCCCGCCCAGTCCTTCTCTCTTTGGACTTCTGCTGTAAACTAGGGCTCAGTGAAACTCCTTGGTTTTGGATAACGCCTTCTGAGGGCAAGATTTTCTTGACTTTCCCCTCTCTCAAATCTTGGGTACTTTCCCCCTTGCATTGTTATTGTATGTACTGTTCAGTCAGAACCCACCCACAGCTGACACACCAGCAGGTTTTCAGAGGCAGTAAATAATTCACATGGGAAGAGATTGCTCATTTTCTCCAGTGAAGCATCTGGTGAATTCCAGCGGCATTCCTTTGACTCAGCAAGGGAACTTCTTACCGCTGAGCTACCAGAGCTCCATAGGTGTATTGAAATATTGTAAGACAACTTCTGTACTCACTATCTCTTAGTTTAATCTCGTTCATTTGTGTATTTCTGGGCATAGACTAAAGACAATCAGAAGGTGAGCGTGTGCCCCTAGTCTTCAAGTAGAACATTGACTCTAAATTTCAGTATTCCCACAGGAGAACCCCAAATTCATCATTAACAGGTATAACAATCAAGATTTCAAAACTGAAGACCAGTTTCCTACCAATTGATAATGGTCAAAGATGACTGGGTTCTACTGTGTCTACCATAAGCAAAAGGGAATCTTTTAACATCCAGAATGTAAAATTATCTCTATATTGTTTTCCATAAATAGGGTCTGTATTCTGTGAAAAAGATTTGACACACCAGGATATAAAATTAAATAAACCAAAGTTAAGCAAGTAATGACAATATAAACAGATAGATAGATGACAATGAGATGTTGGAATGATCAAGTATTGGGTAAAGAATTTTTATTATTTTACTCAAAACATAAAGTATAACTTGTACATTGAATCAAACAACAAAAATTGATGGAAAACAATTAAAGGATGTTTCAAAACTGGGAAAAAGAACTGAAATCAGGGAGCTCTGGTGGCCTACTAGCAAGAAGCTGTGCTGCAATTCCAGAGGTGTGTGGTTTGAATCCCCAGATGCTCAACTGGAGAAGGAGGGACAATATCCTTCCGTACTGGTCAGATCCAATTTGATGGTACACATAGACAAAAAAGAATAAAAGAAAGAACTGAAATCAAGCACTTGTTAGATTAGTTGAACAGTGTGCAAATAAAATCAGATGAAAGAATTATAAACATGCAAAATAAACCAAATGGGAATAACCAGATTAAAATAAAGTATTATCAAATGGTTGACCCTGGGCAAAGAACACAGCACTGCCTGGTTCTGTTACACTGTCATGGTCAAACCATGTGGAAGCCCCATGCTGCAGCCAGTGTGTGTGTCAATCCATTTCCATGAGCATCTTTTTTATTTTCTGACTCTACTGAGTATGATATTATTCCTGTGAAATGGTGCCTCCTGATAATAGGATCAGAGACCATGTCACTGTCCTGCTGCTCAGAAGCCTTTTGGCTGCATTTCTTCCACAGCAGAACTTTTTTGTCCTTCTGTCAGTGTTGTTGTGGTGGCGATTGTTGTTGTTATTTGCCATTGAGTTGCCTGTGACTCATAGCGACCCTATGCACAACAGCCCTAAACCCTGCTCTATCCTATGCCAATCTTATTGTCTCTTGACACACCTACCCCATTACCACAGTGACTGAATCAATCCATCTCATCGAGGGTCTTCCTGTCTGGCAGTGTATGCATATTAAATATTCTTAACACCAAAATCCATATTAAAGTTTGTATTCCTTGATCTCCTGCAACAAGGTCTTCAAGTCCTCCTCACATTTAGCAAGCAAGGTTGTATCATCGGCATAACGTATGTTATTAATAAGTTTTCCTCTGATGCACATTTCTTCTCATAGAGTCCAACTTCTTGACTAATTCACTCAGCATACAAATTAAATAGGGCTGGAGAGAAAATGCAATCCTGATGCATCCCCTTCTTAATTTTAAATCATGTAGGTGTACCAATTGACATATTTCAGCTAACAGATGCTTCCCTGGACGTACTCACCAAATTGTGTCAAGAAATCTGGAGAACAACCCCTTGGCCAACTGACTGGAAGAGATCTATATTTGTTCCCATCCCAAAGAAGGGCGACCCAACTGAGTGTGGAAACTACAGAACAATATCATTGATTTCACATGCAAGCAAGATTCTACTGAAGATCATCCAAAAACGACTAGAACAGCACATCAGCAGAGAACTGCCGGAAGCCCAGGCTGGGTTTAGAAGGGGTCATGGTACTAGGGACATTGTAGCTGATGATGATGATGATGATGATGATTAAATGGATCTTGGCTGAAAGCTGGGAATAGCAGAGGAATATCTCTGTGCTTCATTGACTATGCAAAGGCGTTTGACTGTGTGGATCATAACAAACTGTGGCTGACTCTAAGAAGAATGGGAATCCCAGAATACTTGATCATGCTAATGCGAAGCCTATACTTCGACCAAGAGGCAGTCATTAGAACAGAGCAAGGAAACATTGCATGGTTCAAAATTGGGAAGGACGTATCCCAGGGATGTGTCCTGTCTCCATACCTATTCAACCTGTATGCAGAGCAGATTATCTGGGAGGCTGGGCTCTATGAGGAGAAATGTGATATCAGAATTGGTGGAAGATCTATCAACAGTCAGCATTATGCAGATGACACAACCCTGCTTGCTGAAACTGAGGAGGACTTGAAGTGCTTGCTGCAGAGGGTCAAGGACTGCAGCCTTCAGTATGGATTGAGGCTCAATGTCAAGAAGACAAAGATTCTCACCACTGGGCCAATTGGCAGCATCAGGATGGATGGTGAAGAGATTGAGATAGTTCACAACTTTAGTTTGCTTGGCACCAGCAGCCAGGAAATGAAAAGATGTATTACCATGGAAAAGTCTGCTGTTAGGGACCTCTCCAAAGTATTGAAGAGCAATGGTGTCTCTCTGGAGACTAAGGTGCATCTGATACAGGTTATGGTCTTTGCAATCACTTGTTATGCGTCAGAGAGTTGGACAATGACTAGGGAGGATAGAAGGAGAATTGATGCCTTTGAACTGTGGTGCTGGAGAAGAGTGTTGAATGTACCATGGACTGCTAAAAAAACAAACAGGTTAATCCTGGAGAGAGTTAAACCAAGTGGCTCCTTGGAGGCAAGGATTCTGAGGCTTCATCTGACATACTTTGGACATGTTGTAAGGAGAGACCGGTCCTTGGAGAGGGAAATCATGCCTGGGAGGGTGGAGGGACAGCACAGCAGAGGGAGGCCCTCTGTGAGGTGGATTGATTCAGTGACTGGGGTAATTGGAATGGATGTATTGGAGACAGTGTGATTGGCCCAGGACAGAGCAGAGTTTAGGGCTGTTGTACATAGGGTCATTATGAGTCACAAGTGACTCGACGGCACGTAACAACAACAACAACAACAGCAGTGTTCTCTTGCTCTGTTCTCACAATAGACTCCTGGTCTAGGGATAGGTTTTATATGAGCACAATTAAGTGTTCTGGGATTCCCATTCTTCTCAATGTCAGCCACAACTTGTTATGAGGCACACAGTCAAATGCCTTTGCATAGTCAATAAAGCATAAATAGACATTCTTCTGGTATTCTTTAGCAAAACAATGTAAGGAGTGAAATCATGTTCTATGCAATGTCACCATTCAATTGATAAGAGATTGAATACAATTTCTCACATAATGTGGACATTAGTTTAAGGATACATACCTCCTTTCTACAGAAAACACTGGAGATTCTCTGGATTTCACCCAGACCTTTGTGATCCCATTAGCAAAATCTTAAGAAACCATGTGATCCATGAAATACCTTTTTAGTTTAATGAGGTAAATAATGAGCAGTTTGCCTCTTTCCCCAAGGCCTATAGTGAAGAGAATTAAGTGATATGGCCCCTCTAGTCCTCTGTCTCTATCTATTATCTATCTATCTATCTATCTATCTATCTATCTATCTATCTATCTATCTATCTATCTATCATATCTCTAGCTTATGCATTGTTGTTGAATTGAATTTGACTCATAGCTGACCCTCAGTGGTTTTCCAAGGCTGTAACTCAGACAGGAGGAGATGAGGCCATCTTTCTACCTGAGGACAGGTAGTAGACTCAAATCAATAAAGACTCAAGGTCTCTGCATTAGTAGTCACCCTATGGACTAGGTTGCCGGGACTCGCTTCTAACTGCTGTGCTCCATTTTGTGGTAACCTCTCTGTGCTTTTTATGTCATTTTGAAGCAAATTTGCTATTGTGTTAATGAGGTAGGATTGGAGCGATATGTATCTTGAAACCTTGCTAGAAGATATAACCCAAATCATTACCCTTAGTTCTTACGGGATATGCTTTATAGCCTTGTTATTGTTGATGTTGGTAGATGTCATTGAGTCAAGTATGTTTCACAGTGACTCTATGAACAACAGACTTGAACTCTATCCTATCCTGTGCCATCCTCAAAATTTCTGACACACTCAAGCCCATTGACCCAATCATGGTGTCAACCCATCTCATCAAGGGTCTTCCTCTCTTTCACCAACCCTTCAAATTCCCAAGCATGATTTTTCTCTCCAAGGAATAACTTCTTCTAGCAACACAGACAAAGTATGTGAAATAAAGCTTCATCAACTTTAGCTCCAAGGAACACTCTGGATGCACCCTCTCCAAGACATACCTGTTTGTTCTTTTGGCAGTCCATGAGATATTCAGTGGTCTTCTTCAACACCAGAGTTTAGAGCTATCAATTATTCTTCTGTCATCCTTTTCATTGTCTTGCTCTCAGATGCACCTGTATCCATCTATATGTCTATGCCTATATCTGTATCTGTATCTCTTGCTCAATCTGTCAGTGGTTTTTGGTCAGCCATTTTCTCTCTGGTGATTGCATCTGATCTAGTCCAGTCTCTTCACAAACCACTGCCAACAGCCACCTTGAACACCAGGCTGCCAATTATCCTGCAGCTCCATCTCTTGCTGTCCAGCAGGCTATCACCTGCAGCCACCTAAGATCAAAATGTTTCAGCCTTGTGGGTTCCTGGAGGATGAAACAGAGTAAAGCAGTATGGACTCATCAGCCTCCAAAACTGTGCGAGCCATGTCCTTCACAGGGAGTTTCTGTGAGACACTGCAGTTCATTTCACAACCCAAAGACACTGGTAGAGAGAGAGGGCTGAGGAGAGGAGAGAAAGATGATAATTGAATAGTACAAATGATTGGAAAAGTTGAGAACCTCAGATATTTTAACATTTACCTCATGGAAACAAGTTTTGTTTTAATCTTTCTAAAATAATTTGTGTAACAGAGGTCAGAAGGAAGTCCTGGTGGCCTGGTGGAAAGAAGCCATGCTGCAATTCTGATGTCACGTGGTTCGAATCTATCAGTTGCTCTGCAGGAGAAAGATGGGTAATCTCCTCCTGAGCAATGAAAACTGCCTCTGAAAACTTGCTGGAGGGTCAGTTGGCTATGGGTCAGTTCCGATTCAATGGTACCCAATAACAGCAACGGATGTCAGAATGATATAAAGGTCTAAACTCATTATAACACATGATTTTGAGAAAATGGAGGGAAATGAGAGAATTACAAACCTTTGATTTGTGGATGGGGAAGGGGAAAGGAAAAAAAGCCCCTTAAATAAAAAACCCATCACCATCTCATGGATTCAAGCTGCTTTTAGGTGCAATTAGTACCCAAAGTAAAGGTTATTCATGAGAGACAGGATTGGCTGGTGCTTCTCCTGAGTTATTTGGATGAATATGGAAAAAAAGACTGATAGGGATCCAAGATGACGGCAGAGGCAGAGACAGTGTGGTGAGCTTCAGGAGCAGCAAACCACTTAAAGCAGGGCCATTATGGGCTTCCACAGACTTCGGCTTATTGATAATTGAACACTTAAACAGTTGATGATTGGCCCTCAGTGAAGATCAAGGCTCAACAACAGAAATTCAAGGATTCCCAAGGAGGAATGGGTGAGTCTCATGGCTCCCAACCCCCTCCTGCAGAGCCCACACTGGGCAGCACAGTTGCCGCAGCTCCATGAGGCTTCCACAGCTGGAACAAATGGATTCCTTCACCCAGGATGGATGCTGGGCACTGGCCCTCCTCAAGATTGGTGCAGTGAAGCCACCACACTGCCGCAAGGTGGACTTGTTCTGGAGAGAATTCTTGGAGCCAGGATGGTGGGGGGGGTGCACCCCCAACGGCTGCCCGTGCTGGGGGGCGGGGCACGTGCCCCTGCTAGCCACTTCGGTGGGAGGTGGGAGATGGGATGCGTGCCCTGCCATCTGCAGGTTTGGGTTTCCTTGGACAGGCCAAAGAAGATGATTACCTATACAATGGATTGCTGAAAGTCACTGTGAGTCTGATGACACTTAACAGTGGAAGCACACACAAGAGGACCGACATCCTAAATGCACCACATATTTTGTTCTATTGAATGCTTCTGCCAAAAGATGGTTAGACCTGGGGGGAGTCTGTTCACAATTCTCAGGTTCCCTTTACCATATATAAAGGGGGAGGGCAGTGACACCTACTGCAAAATATAGTATGACTACTTATGGGGGGGGTAAAAGTGGCAGTGCTGGAATTGGACACACTATCCCTGACCACATAGTCCTCGGTCAGGTGAGGGGACCAGACTGGGGTAGAGGCAATTGGAGGGGGAGTATACCAGCCAGCTCCTCGGGGGTGTTGCCCTGCTTGGGACAGGCTGCCCTCGGCCCTCGGCTCAGGGCAAGCCGTTGCAGCCCTCTGCCCGGGGTGGGCTGCCCTCGGCTTGGGGTGAGCCGTCGCAGCCCTCAGAGTGAGCTCCTCAGTCCCCAGATTGTGCCATCTGACCCCTGGGTGGGGAAGGAAAAAAAAAGAATGCCTAGGGTATCCAGAGAATGTTATCTAGGCCACCTTCTGCACCCTCTCCCCCAGTAAACCTGAAAGCAACACCCTCAAAGCCCTTCTATTTGTAACTCACAAGTTTGTTCTCTTTAGGTTTGCTCCCTTTCCTATAGGTAACCTTAACACTGAGTTTTACTCCAGAATTGACCCTGAGCCCAGTGCCAGTGACAAAAAGGAAATACAACTGACAGTTAAGGAAGCAAAGGAGGATGGAGCCTCTGGGTTCAACTAGCCATCCCCACTGGATCCACCTTGGAAAACACTTTGCAGTCCAGAGGGGAGCAAATGACAGGAAAATATCTTCTAACAGAACAAGAAGGCATTTAACCCAAGACCACCAGTAAGGTGATAAAGTGTCGTCCCTTCCCCCGTTTATATATACGCCCCTGTTCAGCATGAAGAAGCCAGAGAGTCGGCATCCAGTTCCCAAATCAATAAGACAGTTGGTTTAATTACCATTGGAAAATGCTTGTCATTCCTCTGTAGCATCTGGTCCCCACTGGATCCTCATCATTTCCTTCACCTGCTCCCCCCACCGACCAAACTGTGCAGCTCTGCAACTGCATCCCTGCCCATCCTCACCCTTCTACCCCCAACCCTCACCTCCTTGTACCCCCAATATGTTTTTCCGAATAAACAAACAAACAAAAAAACCCCAGACTGATAAGGAAAGGGAAAGACAAATAATTCCTTGTTATTTGTTATCAATAATAGCTGCAATGGTAAGGGATTCAAGAGACTGATTTTAGTGAAGAACCAAGCCCATATCTTATCTAGTCAAAGCTATGTCTTCTAGTTTCAGGATGTGAAAGCTTGTACAGGAACAAGAGGAAGCACTTTTGTGACCAATGGTCACCAAGAAAGTAGTCCAGGAAGGGACAAGGCTACACTAAGAAACTGTTGGAACCAGGGGATCTAGAATAAAAGAATCTGTTGAGTGGAAACTTCACCTTCCTGAAGAGCCATTACTAACATGAACTGAGAGAGATGCAGACTCTGCATTTCAATGCTGAGAAAGTGAAGGAATAAATTTGGGCTGATGTAAGATTCCAAGGTGTCATAGAAAAATAAAATTATAATATAAGATTCAATTACATAGCAGATGGACTATTAGGGCACAGCCAGCCTGAATGACTGAATAACAGTTGCAGTTAAGTTGTTTATTATTCTGAAAGAGAAATTGCCTCTCTCCTTCTCAAATACCAAAGGGAACACTCCAGAGGAAGCAGCTGATGTGCAGCTTATGCCAGTCATGCTGGGGTGGGTTTATTGGGCGGAAGAGAATCATTCAATGCATGTATCCCTTACACAGATCATGACAGACATAACAGTCAAATAAGCCACTCCTACATAAGCATCTATGTAACTCTGCTACTGCATAATTAAGCAACAATCACACCCTGCCCATCCTGTTATGTGCAGTGAGTAGCAAGGTTCAGTCTCTCTTGTCCAGATAAACATGTGTGCCTGGTGGAGGATGACAGAAAGAGACAGATTGGTCAAGGATGAACCTCCTGTCTTTAGCCTGGTTATGCTCTGGTTAGGAAGGATAAACATGGCATAGGTCAAGCCTTTGTTAGAACATGTGGGTGAAGGGAAATGTGAGGAGACAGGAAAAAGGTGAGAGAAAAGATATGTTTACTAGGAAAGCTGCATCATAAAGACAAAGAGGGGCCTCTCTCAGGGGCAGAGGTGGGAAAAGGTCTTTTGCTAAGTGTGGCGTCTCTTCTTAGAGTCTGCTGCCTCCACTGTTTGGTATGCTTCCGGGGTTAAGGTTGGACCTTTGAGATGATGTGACAGGCAGCACAGGGAATGATGTCATGGACATTTCTCCTGCTCCAGACATACACTCATGTGCCCAAAACACTAATGATGTTCTTTGTTGACTGTGTATATCAGGATCATCTAAATCCAATAATCCTGGTGTGACTGGGTAGGGCTTAGTCTTAGGCATTTCATTTGATCTCTATTCCCCATTGGTTCACATTCTCGGTCCTTCCTTATCTCATCAGCGTCCTCCTCTACACTCCCTTCACCCAGCCTCTTCTGTAACAGAGCCTATTGGCACAGCTTCTCTTTATGGGTCTTAGAAATGCAAGAAACAAACAAAAAAATAGATTCCTAGAATAGACATAGATGAATTTAGAGATAAAATTTCTAAGATAACACTATAGAAGCTTGGACAGACAAATGGAAACTTATTCCCCCAAGATAAGAGGTAGGAGAGCAATGGGAGACTTCACCTTGGCCTATCCTACCCAGGAACGCCTACTCTTTCAGTATTCCAGCAGGCAAGGCCTGCATGTTTAATCAGTTTTGGGCCTGAGGGCTGCAGGTATATACAACACTTATATACTAGATTTAGAGGACACATCCCCCTCTCTTGGGAATTTATTCTACAGTGACAGCTGCTTATTGTAAATGGAAGAGAAGAGGCACTAAGTAACAAGAAGTTAGTCCTGGAGCAGAAGCTCAAGGCAAAGAATTTCCCCCTGAACCAGATGAGATAGAAATCCTTTCCTAATACTAATATCTGAAATTTGGACTTAGAGACTCCTAAACTCAAGAAAGACTGATCACAGCATAAGAGACTGGCAGCACTATGAAGTGTTAGGCATTACAGAAGCACAGAAGGCTTGAGATCTAAGCCATCACATCAACGGCTTGATAGTGGGAGGAAAGTGTTGAATGGTGTAGGCGGAAGTGGAAGGGGATGCTAGTAGAGCCAGAAAAGGCATGGGTCAAGACTCATGTGCCAAAGGCAGGGAGCAACACTGAATCTATTGGTTACTTCTGTAATTGGGAATTGTCTTTCATCTGATCCTTTCCTTAAAATTCTTGTCTGTCAGATATTGTTCTAAATCTGAGCATTCAAATTAAGACAGATTAGGAAGAAGGATTGGCCATCCACTTCTGAAATAACAGGCCTTCGAAAACCCTAAGTACAATAAAACACACCTAGAGTAGACTAGCAGATATGGCAAATGAGACTGAGTCTTCCAGTATAGACACACAGAAAGGGAGGAATAGTTGTAAGCAGACACTAATGATTGGAACATGGAATGTGAGAAGTATGAATGTAGGAAAAATTGGACATTTTAAGAAAGAAATGGAACCTATAAATTGACATACTAGATACTGGCAAAATGAGATGGATAGGCATGGGACATTTCAAATAAGACAATCATATTACTACCATGCTGGAAGTAAAAAGGTGAGGAAAAATGGTATTGATTTCATAGCTTTTATAGTTAAAAAGGTCATTTCTAGATCCATGTTCTGGGATTCTCATTCTTCTCAGTGTTAGCCACACACTCAAATGCCTTTGCATAGTCAATGAAACACAGATATTCCTCTGGTATTCTTTGCTTTTAACCAAGTTCTATCTAACATTAGCTATCATATCCCTAGTGCCACAACCTCTTCTAAACCCAGTTGGCACATCTGGCAGTTCGCTGTTGATGTGCTGTTCCAGTTGTTTTAGGATAATTTTAAGCAGAATCTTGCCTGCATGTGATATTGATGATATCATTCGATAATTTCCACACTCTGTTGGGTCACCTTTCTTTGGAATGGGACCAAATATGGATCTCTTCCAGTCAGTTGGCCAGGTGGTGCCCTCCACATTTCTTGGCACAACTTGGTGAGCATTTCCAGAGCAGTGCCCTTTTGTTGAAATATGTCATTTCCTGGAGCCTTGGGGCTTTTTTGGCCAATTCCTTCAGATCAACTTGAACTTCTTCTTTCATCATCACAGGCTCTTGCTCATATGTTGTTTCATGAAATTCTTCTATGTCAGCAATTCTTTTTGGTATAGTGACTCTATACTTCTTTCATCTTCATTTAAAGCTTCCTAGATCATTTAATATTATGCCCAAAGCATTTTAAGTGTTGCAACTCAAGACTTGAATTTGTTCTTCAGTTTCTTCTGCTTAAGAAATGCTAAGTGAGTTTGGCCCTTTTGATTTTCTGACTCTTAGTCTTTGCACATTTCATTGTAATACCTTGAGTTGTCTTTCTGTGCTGCCCTTTGAAATCTGTTCATCTCTGTAATGTCTTTTTTTTTTTTTGCACACCAGTGTTCATAGCAGCATTATTAACCATTGCAAGAACACGGGAACAGCCCAAATGTTCAACCACAAACGAATGGATTGAGAAATTATGGTACATTCACACAATGGAATATTATGCAGCATGTAGGAGCAATAACTTTGTAAATTATCACCTAACTTGGGAGATACTGAAAAGCATTATAGTAAGTGAACTAACTCAGTACCACAAGGCTAAATGTTTTATCAGACCATTATTGTAGAATGCTCCTTAACTTCTTAATTTCTTCCCTTTGTGTAGGTTTCTCAGCACTCTAGTGCAATATTAAGAGTCTTCATATGACATCCATTTGACTGTGTGGATCATAACGAGCTGTGGATGACTTTGAGAAGAATGGGAATCCCAGAACACTTGATTGTGCTTATGTGAAACTTATACTTGGACCAGGAGGCATTTGTCAGAATAGAGCAAGGAAACACTTGGTTTAAAATTGGAAAGGGTGTATGCCATGGATGTGTCCTATCTCCATATCTTTTTAGTCTATATGTGGAACAGATCATCAGGGAGGCTGGGCTCTGTAAGGAGGACTGTGACCTGCATTATGCAGATTACACAACTTTGCCTGCTGAAATTTAGGACTTGAAGCACTTGCTGAAGAAGGTCAAGAGTATAGCTTTCAATATGAATTGAAGCTCAACATCAAGAAAACGAAGATTCTCTTCACTGGGCTGATTTGCAGCATCATGATAAATGAAGAGGTTGAGATTGTTAACAGCTTTAGTTTGCTTAGCTCCACAGTCAACATCGTACCAGCAGCCAGGAAATCAAAAGACAAATTGCTTTGAGAAAGTCTTCTGTCAGGGACCTTTCTAGAGTGCTGAAGAGCAATGATGTTGGTCTGGAGACTAAGGTGCACCTGATGCAGGCAATGGTCTTTGCAATTACGTGTAATGCATCAGAAAGCTGGATAATGACCAGGGATGATAGGGGAATTGAAGCCTTTGAGTTGTATTACTGGAGAAGAGAATTTAATATACCATGGAGAACAAAAAGATTCTTCCCAGAGAAGGTGTAACCAGGTTGCTCCTTGGAGGCAAGTATTGGATTGTGAAGCTCTGTCTGACATACTTTAGGCATGTTGCAAGGAGGGACCAGTCTTTAGAGAGGGATATCATGCTTGGGAGGGTAGAATGATGGCAGAAAAGAGGAAGATCCTTGATAAGATGGATTGACTCAGTGACTAGGGTAATGGGAGTAGGTGTGTCAGAGAAAATAGAGTTGGTTCAAGATAGAGCAGGGTTCAGAGCTGTTGTACATAGGGTCTCTATGAATTGCAGGTGACTGATGACACATAACAACAGCAGATCCATCTTGAAATACAATGTTGTGAGTGACAGGATAATATATATATACATACACATATATATATGGAAGTCTGGTGAATAGCACTATCATTCAAATATATGCACCAACAACTAGAGCCAAGAAGGAGGAAATAGAAGATTTCTACCAACTCTTGTAGTCAGAAATCAATCAAACATACAATCAAGATGCATTAATAATGGGTGAGGTGAACTCTGGTGGCCTAGTGGCAAGAAGCAGTGCTGCACTCTCCGAGGTGCATGGTTCGAATCCACCAGATGCTCTACTGGAGAAGGAAGAACAATCTCCTCCAGTACCAGTCAGATCCAATTTGACGGTACACACACACACAAAATAATTTTTTTTTAAAAAAAAAACCCAGTTTAATTAAAAAAAAAGGGTGACTAGAATGCAAAAGTGGAGCACCACAAAAAAAGATCAGTAATCGAAAAGCATGGACTTGGTGATAGAAATGAGGCTGGTGATAGAATTCTGTACAATCAGTGATTTACTCATTCCAAATATTTTTATAAGAAATATAACCACAGAGTATACACATGGATTTCATACCTGATTGTACGCACAGAAATCAGATTAATTACATCTTGTGGAAAGAATTGTTGGAGAAGCTTGATATCAGCTGTGAAACCTAGGCCAGGAGCCAATTGTGGAAAAGATCACCAACTACTCATGTGCAAGTTCAAGTTGAAGCTAAAGGAAATTAATTCATAACCACCTCAACCAAAATTTGACCTTGAGTCTATTCCACCTGAATTTCAAAACCATCTAAGGAACAGGTTTGAGTGCTTGAACACTAATGAGTGAAGACCAGATAGACTGTTGGCAGATATCAAGACTATCATCCAGGAAGAATGCAAAAGATCATTACAAAGACAGAAGAGGGGGGAAAAGGCCAAGATGTATGTCAGAAGATACTCTGAATATTGCACTAGAGCGCCCAGAAGCCAAAGCAAAAGGAAGAAATCAAGAAGCTAAGGAGCAGAACAGTAGATTTCAAAGGGCAGTGCGGGAAGATTAAGCAAAGTATTATAATAAAATGTGCAAAGAGCTAGAGTCTGAAAATCTACAAGCCCAAACTCTCTCGACATTTCTTAAGCAAAGGAATTGAAAAACAAATTCAAACCTTAAGTTGCAACACTTAACTATGGGCAGAATATGAAAGCATCAAAAGAAGATGAAAGGAGTATAGAGTCATTGCACCAAAAGGAATCGGCAGACACAGAAGAATTTAATGAAATAACATATGAGTAAGAGCCTGTGGTGATGAAGAAAGAAGTTCAAGTTGATCTGAAGGAATTGGCAAAAAACAAGGCCTCAGGAATTGACGGCATACAAATTGACAATTTCAGCTAACAGACTCTGCCCTGGATGTGCTCACCAAGTTGTGCCAAGAAATCTGGAGGGCACCACCTGGCCAACTGACTGGAAGAGATCCATATTTGTTCCCGTTCCAAAGCTAAGTGACCCAACAGAGTGTGGAAATTATCAAACGATCTCATTAATATCACATGCAAGCAAGATTCTGTTTAAAATTATCAAAAAATGACTGGAACAGCACATCAACAGAGAACTGACAGATGTACAGGCTGGATGTAGAAGAGGCCATGTATCCTAGTAGGGATATTATAGCTAATGTTAGATAGAACTTGGTTGAAAGCAGAGAACACCAGAGGAATGTCTATCTGTATTTCATTGACTATGCAAAGGCATTTCAGAGTGTGGATCACAACAAACTGTGGCTAACTCTGAGAAGATTGAGACTCCCTGAACACTTGATTGTGCTTATGTGAAACCTATATTTGGACCAGGAGGCATTTGTCAGAATAGAGCAAGGAAACACTAACTGGTTCAAAATTGGGGAGGATGTGTGCCAGGGAGGTGTCCTATCTCCATGCCTTTTCAATCTATATAGAGAACAGATCATCAGGGAGGCTGGGCTCTATAAGGAGGGATATGGCATCAGAATTTGAGGAAGACTCATCGACAACCTGCGTTATGCAGATGACACAACCTCATTTGAGGAACTGAGAAGGGCCTGAGGCATTTGTTGCAGAAGGTCAATGACCTTCAATAGGCCTTCAATATGGATTGAAGCTCAATATCAAGAAAACAAAGATTCCCGTCACTGGGCTGATTGGCAACATCATAATAGATAGTAAAGAGATTGAGATTGTGAACAGCTTGGTACTAGCAACCAGGAAATCAAAAGACAAATTGCATTGGGAAAATCTGCTGTCAGGGACCTATCTTGAGTACTGACGAGCAGCAATGATGTCAGTCTGGAGATTAAAGTGCACCTGATGCAGGGCATGGTCTTCACAATTACTTGCTATGCATCAGGACTCTGGACAATGACTAGAGATGAGATGAATAATTGATGCCTTTGAGCTGTGGTGCTGGAGAAGAGTACGGAATTTACCATGGACTGCTAGGAGAATAAACAAGTTCATCCTGGAGAGGGTAAAACCAGGCTATTACTTGGAGGCAAGGATTCCGAAGCTCTGTCTGAGATACTTTGAGCAGGTTGCAAGGAGAGACCAGTCCTTAAAGAGCAACATCATGCTTGGGAGAGTGGAAAGACGGAGCAAGAGAGGAAGACCCTTGATGAGATGGATTGACTCAGTGACTGGGGCAATGGGGTAAGGTGTGTCAGAAACAATAGGGTTGGCTCAGGATAGATTAAGGTTCAGAGCTATTGTTCATAGGTTGCTATGAGTCACAAGCCACTTGATGACACATAACAACAACTGCAACAACAAAGAAATACTTCATATTCACCTTATCAAAATAGATTTAATTATGATGAGTCCTACACAGTACAGTTGAAATTATAAATTCAATTACTTGATCAAGATGCAGACTGACATGAGGACTAAATTCTTCTGATCCAGCCTACAGTGGAGTCCAAAACCATGTCCCGATATGTGGGAAAAATGGCTTTAGGGGAGACAAGAAATATTCCTGGAGTGTTTGGACATGTGAATCCAATTTAATGTAATCTAGAACAATCCATAACAATCTTAAAGAACCTACGGTTAGACTGGTGGCTAGTGGTAAGAAGTTGCACTGCAGTCCCCAAGGCACAAGGTTTGAATCCACCAGCTGCTCCATGGGAGAAGAATGGTCAGTTTCCTCCCATAGGATTAACTGCCTCTGAAAATCTGCCAGAGGGTCAGCTATGGGTCGGTTCTGACTTGATGTTACACCACCACCACCACCACCATCAAGTTAGATTAGAAAGATGAAAGAATGCAACATTTGATGTCTAAAGTCTAAGTTAAATATTTGGTGAAAATTTGAAGAATTAAACAGATGTTTGTAGCAGTTGCATCTTCCTCACCTGAATGTAGGGTTGGTCAGGCTATGATTCCTAACTGAGGTCTGCTTCTTCTACCTGTAACATATATTGTAACACAGAAGGAGCCTAAGTCTGTCTTTCACCCAGTATTTATGGCCATGCTAAATGGGAGCCAGAAAACTGTCCAGATGCATTCACTAGGTGATTGAAGACAGTCTAGGAGACCTGGTGGATGGAACAAGAGTCTTTTAGTAACAACATGCTAAAGCCTAGAATGCTGAGACCAACACATTCTCTATACAGCAATCTATTGTGGTCTGTAGTAGAGGCAGCTAGCTCATTCAGATTGGCAATTGACTATTGTGGTCTAAATGAAGCGGTGTTAAGTGGAACTTCAGCTGTTAGAGACATGATATGAATAGTACAGACTATGCAGCAAACTAAAGGTCTCTAGTGGGTTTGTGGCAATGTGTACACAGCAAACCCAAAGGCACATGGTTCAACTTGCCAGCTATTCCACGGAAGATGATGGATTGTCTCCTCCTACGTGGTTAATTGCTTCTGGAGGGTCAGTTATGAGTTGGTTTGAACCATTAACATAGCAAAGCTGAGTTACGAACTTTGCAAATGATTTTTCTTCCTCAATCCTAATCTCATAAAAGACCAGTCATAATTTCCTTTCACTTAGTAAAGATCTAAATTTTCCATCACATTTTTGCCGCAGGTTTACTTAAATTACGAAATTGCTGTCATTGCTTGGTTAGAAAGACATAGACAGTGCAGATACACATTGTAATGACAAATTATGTATTGCTGTTATCATGTTTATATCAAATACTAAAGAACAGACTACTAATGATTTCACATCAGTTTTGACTCCTGTAATGAAAAGAGTTAAGAAATCTAGTCACCACCCCAAAATTCCATTCACTTGCTCAAATGATAAAGCACATATGAGAATAACTTGGGCTGAGTCACAACATTTCATAGACAGGAAAGTGTAAATTGTCATTATCCACTCCTAAGACTCTCAGATGCATAGCAAGTGCTCAGAAATATCATGGCCTGAGTCAGACACACCTTAGTCCTCCAACTGACCTCATTACTCATTAGTAATTTGGAGAGGTCTCTAACAGCAGATTTTCCCAGTGCAATATGTCTCCTGATTTCCTGACTGCTGCTATCAAGGGTGTTAATTGTGTATCCAAGCAAGGTGAAGTTGTTGATAGTTTCAATTTTTTCTCCATAAACCATGATATCGCCTCTCGGTCCAGTGGTAAGAATCTTTGTTTTCTTGACATGGAGATGGAATCCATATTGAAGGCTGTATCCTTTAATCTTCTGCAAGAAGTACTTCAAGTCCTCAAATATTACATAAGACTCATAATGGTATGAGTATGAGGATCTAAACGTGAGGGATGATGGAAGCAAAAGGCTGAGGATGAGCGGAGGCAGAAGGGGCAAAAATCATAGGGTTGCACAATTTGATGGTTAGAAGGAGGTGGGAGTGAAGGAAATAGGAAATATCTGGTGTGAAAAGCTATGTATACAAACTGTGTAAATAAACCAGTATGGAAAAATAATAAATAAAAGTGTTTCAAGTCCTTTTCACTTTTAGGAAGGAAGGTTATGTCATCTACATAACTCAAGTTGTTGATGAGTCTCCCTCCGATGCTGAGGCCACATTTCTCTTCATACAGTCCATCTCTTCAAATAATTTGCTCAGCATACAGATTAAATAGGTATGGAGAGAGAATACAACCCTTCTTAATTTTAACCCATGTAGTGTTCCCTTGCTTTGTTTGCACAACAGCCTCCTGGTCTGGGTATAGATTCCATATGAGCACAATTAAGTGCCCTGGGATTCCCACTGTTCTCAAGGTTAGCTGTAACGTGTTATGATCCGCACAGTCAAATGCCTTTGCATAGTCAATAAAGCATAAATAGACATTCTTCTGGTATTCTTTATTTTTTATTCAGGATCCATGTAACATCATCAGTGAAGTCCTTGGTTCTTCTAAATCCTGTTTGAACTCTGGCTGTTCCCTCTCTATGTGATGTTCTAGCCTTTTTTGAATGATCGTCAGCAGTATTTTGTTTGTATATGATATTAGTGCTATTGATCGATAATATACACATTCTGTTGGATCACCTTTCTTGGGAATGGGAACAAAAAGGGATCTTTTCCAATTCATTGGTCAATTATCCTCCAAATTTCCTGCCATAGACTGGTGAGTGCATCCAAGGCTGCATCTGTTAATGGAAACAAGTCAATTGGTATCCTATCAATTCCTAGGGCCTTATTTTTTGCCAATACCTTCAATGCAGTTTCCACTTCCTCTTTCATTACCATTGGCTCCTGCTCATATGGTACTTCCTGAAATTTTTTGGTATCAATCAGTTCTTTTTGGTACAGTGCTTCTGTGTATTCCTTCCGTCTTCTTTTGATGCTTTCTGAATCTGATTCAGACCATAGTCTTACCAGTCACTTGCTATGTATTTGGGACCTGAACAATGAAGAAGAATAACAGAACACTTGATGTCTTTCAGCTGTGGTGTTGGAGAAGAGCATTGAACACCCCACGGACAGCCAAGAGAACAAACAAATACATCTTGGAGAGAGTGCTCTTTGGATGCAAAGATGACGAGGCTTTGCCTCACATATTTCTGGCATGTTGCTTGGAGAGGGACATGATGCTCAGAAAGCCAGAGTGTCAGTGAAGAAGAGGAAGACCCTCGACAAGGTGGATTGACACAATAACTGCCACAGTGGACCCTAATGTGTCAGGAAGTGTGAGGATGGCACAGGATAAGACAGGGTTCAGATCTGTTGTTCATAGGGCTGCTATTGGTAGTACTCTACTCGATGGTACCTAACAATTCCCAAGACTAAGCAATAGCCTTCATATCTATTGATCTTTTGTATTTTGAAGAACTCATCTTCCACACCTGTAAACGTTGCTGGCTCCCATCCATGAAGTAAGTCAGAAGATAAACTTATTTGAGTGGGGCTTGAACAACAGCAGCCTATGTTTGAGTTACAGAAAGCCATCTCACTTTTCCAATATTTAGGTCCCAAGCATATTCTAACATGACTCAGCGGGAATATGTCACCTACGCTTGTGCAGGCTGGAACTTAGGGCAAAGCCTGAGAGTACTGTGGCAACCTTTGGGATTCTGGACTAGAAAATTTCCAGATATTTTAGCATAATATAATACATGCTGTCGAAAGTTAATCACTTGCCTAAAATGGGCATTTATTGAGCCTGCTTCAATGATAGAAGGATATAAAATTATCACGAAATCTGAGATACTTCATAGTGTCTTGTATATTGCTAAGATAAACATTTTAAAGAAGAATGTGATGCCCCCAATTACTGCAATGGCTCATACAGGGACAGGCTCCTAGAGGATGCAGAGCTCCAGCACAGTGCTCCTGATCAGACAGTCTCTTCTCTTATTGATCCTGCCTGGGAATCACCAGCGAGGCTGCTATAGCTCATTGCTACGGGGACAACTTCCCTATGAAAAACTGCCTGCTGACTATCAGTAGGCTACTTGTTTCATAGACAGTCATTCCACAACATTTGATGTGGAAAACTGTTGTATATAAGGGCCAGCAGGTGGAAAGACCTTGATAAATGAAGGTAAGATCACAACAGCCCAATGGCCAGAAATGGCAAGCTTTCCTTCTAGCCACAGAGAAAGAATCAGACCACAATTAGAGCCCATATTTATTTATTCAGTGGTGGTGAATAGTAACTTGGCTATGTTTTGAAAAACGGACAGTGTAAAATGGGACTGTTAAGTGGACACTTGGGTAGAGCTGTGTCTGAAAGACAATGTGGGATTTTTTTTAACAGGTACGTTAGAGTTGTACATGTTGATGCTCCAGAGAAAACCCCCTTCTTGGGTTGGAATCAGCAGATTGAAATGTTGGGATACTGTCTTATAGTTAATTGGGTCCATGAGCTAAATGGACAGGAGGTGATGAAGCAATGCAGTCAAGGACTGAATCTAGATAGAATTCCTCTTGCTCCCTCTGAAGCAGAAATGCCAATAAAGTCTTTGTCTGCGGCAAGGACAGTAGAGGTTCCAGATGACTTTGAGGAAGATTCCTAGGTGGGCGAATGTATGCACATAGATGATAAATTGATGATATTTGAATTATGCACACAGTTGGTCAGTAGATTATATTGGAATCATGGCATGTGGTTGTTAAGTAGATTATACTCGAATCACTGGCATCAGTGGCACTACTGTTATTGTATATCATCGAATTGGAACCAACTCAGGGCTGATGGCCCAGATTTTCTGAGGTAGCAAATTGCACAAGAGGAAATTGTCCACAATTTGCCCACAGAACAGCTTGTGGATTCGAACAGTGTGCCTTTGGGATGGTAGCACAGCTTTTTACAACAAGGCCATGGATCCTCACAGAAATGGACATTTACTCTAGACTGGATTTTTTATATCTTATGTAACATATGTGAGTGCCACAAATACCATTAAAAATGGAACAAAATAAACTGTACCTGTTTATCTCCCCAGGTTATTTCCTCAGACTAAGGAACACATTTTATAGCACTTATTGTGTAGCAAAAGGCCAAGAAATAGAATTTTCATGGGAGATACCATATTGTATATGACCCTCAGAGGAGTGGCTCCATAAAAACGGTAATAAATAATGGAAACATTTGTTAACTAAAACAGGGAGTGATAAAGGTCTGAAGGGCTGGCTCATGTGTTTTCCAGAGTGTGGGCTCTCCTTCGATGTGAGAGGGCAAAGAGTTGAACACCCCTGGAAAGGTTGCTCTGTCTCCTAGGCGTTTATTTCGAAGACGTGTGGGGGAGATAGCTGAGACCACTGTGCAATTTCCCCGTATCATTTGATTGCTTTTTCGTGTCTGATGTTGTGGTTTCAGGACAAAGGATGCAGCTATAGGTGCCAGAGGTTGGAATTATCCTGAGGTTAGAAAGTAATGAAACCCTTAAACTGAAACGCAAGAATTCTCAAGGGCTTTCTAGTATGGATTGAACCATCTGGAGAAACGAAAATTAACAGCAAATACTGGTCAAAACAGTGCCCACGTGTTGTACCTATGTAACCCTACCCAGTAAATAGAAGTGGACTGAGTGAGAGGCACATGCTAGACTGGCAGTGCTACCAGCAATCTGAATGGGCAGAGCAGTTGAACCTGATGTCCCTTCCCAAGGTGGAAAAGTTTGGACAAAAATAAATAACAAATGGAAGGAAGTAGAAATAGTTGCTGAAGGAATCAATAAATACAGTGAGGAGCACTAAGATTTTGCTGATACTTCCAGAGAGACTCATAGCAAAGGACTATTCTTCTCTCAGTCAAATTTTGTTAGAGGTCAGACAAGTGAAGATGAAATACATTTTTGGAGAACTTGACCAGATCAGATGACCACCTGAAGCAGATTCAAATGACTGTACCTAATTGACCTCTTCCTTCGAACTCTGCCTTACTGAAGGTCTAATTGTTAACGACTGTTTTGTATTTGGTAAAATGACTGTTGATGTATGTGCCACCGAGTCACTTGTGGCTCATAGATACCCTATATACCACAGTTGTGAAGCTTTTCTGTTCTGAGCTAGTCTCATTGACTCTGACACACCTATCCACTATTGCCCCAGTTACTGTATCAATCCATCTCATCCAGGGTCTTCCTCTCCCATGCTGTCCCTGCACCCTTCCGAGCATGAATGATGTCCTTCTCCAAGGACTGGTCCTTCCTGGCCATCTGCTCAAAGTATGTGAGATGGAAATTCTAGCCTCCAAGCAGATATTTGGTTTTACCCTCTCCGAGACAGACCTGTTTGTTCTTTTGGCAGTCTGTGGTATGTTCAATACTCTTCTCCAGCACCACAATTCAAAGGTATAGATTCTTCTACTGTCATCCTTAGTCATTGTCCAGCTCTCTGATAGACAAAGAGTAATTGTGAAGACCATGGCCTAGATCAGACACATCTTAGTCGTTGCTCTTCAGTACTCTGGAGAGGTCCCTGACAGCAGCTTTTCCCAGTGCAATTCATCTTTTGGTTTTCTGAATGCTAGTGCCAAAAAGGTTGATTGTGGAATTGAGCAAACTGAAATAGTTAACAATCTCAGTCTCTTCTCCATTTATCGTAGTGCTGCCAATTGGCCCAGTGGTGAGAATCTTCGTCTTCTTGAGGTTAAGCTTCAATCCACATTGAAGACTATGAGGAGTGAATTAATTCTTCAAGCATGAAAGAGCCAATGGCTGGAAAAAGACAGAGTGGTCTATGGTGCATTGAACTAAGTGGCATGACCCTTCCAGCTATTGTGCTTTATTTTGCAATGTATTGTGAAGTATCTTTGGTCTCTGCTTATGGCTCCATTCTAGAGCAAGTTATCTGCTATGTTATTGAAGTAACATTGGGATGGGTGTACCTTCAATCCCTAGCTTACTGGAAGGTACAAACCAAGTTGTCACTCTTTTTTAAAAATGTGTATTCCCCCCCCCCCTTTTACTCTTAGTTCTCTTGGCAATATGACCCATAACCTTGAAATCTTATACATGGAAGTATCCTTAATGGGTTCAATTTTTTTTCTTTCTGGGTATTGAATCTCTCTTGAGCCAGCTGATCACCAGAAAAATAGACCCCTGCAAGCCAAATTGCCCCTTGTTCAACAAACAAGTAATTCAGCCATAATCAGCTACCCTTAATAGTCCAGTGTGAGATTATATTGCAAGCTGCCAGCTGGAGCGACACAATGGTGACACAAACCATTGGGCTCTCAGTGGATGTGGCTCCACTGAGTCCTCCAGATGGAAGCCTGTCTTACAGCTTTGGGACTTCCCAGAGTCCATTGTCATTGAGCTATTATTTCTCTTACATATTGAGCTTTGTGAGATGCTACAGTGAGTTACGGAACCAAAAGACGTGGAAGAGAGGGAGAAGCTGGGAGGAGTAGTGATAATTGATGTTAGAAATGATGGTGTATTGCGTAAACACTTACATATTACCTTAAGATGAAGCTCTGTTGGAATTGCTTGGTGAAGACAATGAGAACAGTATCTCTGAAGGAATTAATTCACCAAGCATGGATATTATCTGTCTCTCTATATATCTATCCCTCTGCCATCTAGCTCTAATTTCTGTCTACCAATCCCTTCTGTGTCGTCTCTCTCACTCTCTCTTTTGTTTTTAATATTGATCTGTATATCAATACTGTGTCAAGCATACCTTGTTTTATTGAACTTCACAAATACAACAAGTTTATCATGTTAAGGTTGATGGTAATTCTACTTCCTGCAAGTCTATTGCCCCTGTTTTCCCAACAGCAGATTCTCCCTTTGTGTTGCTGTTTCAGCTTGGTGGTTCTCCAAATATTTTAAATTTTCATAGTGATCTATGATCATTGATTTTTGGTGTTGTTTATTGCAATAGTTTTGAGAAGCCATTCACTTGCAAGGATAAATCTGTGAACTTGGTCTTTAAACTGATGTCATTGCTCATCAGGACTTTGGAGAGGTCCCTTCTAGCCAACTTTCCCAGTTCAATAAATCGCTTCATCCCTGACTGCTGGTACCAAGGATGCTGACTGTGGATCCAAGGACAATGAAGTTATTAATAATGTCAGTCTTTTCTCCATCATGATACTTCCTACGGTCCAGTGCTGAGGATTTTTGTCTTACTGAAGTTGAGATGCAATCCGTATTGAAGGCTGTAGTCAATGATCTTCTGTAGCAAGTGCTTCAGGTCCTCCAGCGTTTGGTAAGCAAGATTGTATCATCTGCATATAGTTGCTTGTTGACGAGCTTTACTCTTATCCTATGCCACATTCTTCTTCATAAAGGCTGTTGTTGTTATGTGCCGTTGAGTCATTTGCGACTCATAGCGACCCTATGTACAACAGCCCTAAACCGTGCTCTATCCCGATTCTCAAATAACTTGCTCAGCATACATCTCTGCCAGTTTGAATCCGCCATTGGTGGCTCTGAAGGAGAATAACAGACAATGTCCTCCTATGCAATTTAGAAACCCAATGGAAGTTCAGCTAGGAGATGATTGCCACTTGATGGCAATGAGTTTGGGGTTTAGTTTATTCCCAGAGATGGGACAGTGTTAAAATTTGGCCAGTTAATAACCCTATCATGATCTCTAACTCTTAGCGTGGGAGTTATTATTTAAATTATTTTTCTCTTATTTTATTATATTGTGTAGTCATTCTAGCCTTCAGCAACTACCACTCTAATCAGTAAGCAGCCCTTAACATGTAACAAGGCACTAGCTGAAGGCTCAGATTATGGTTAGCATATATTAGCAACAATCTCGTTTTAATGTAGGAGAACAAATAAGTTCGTCTTAGACAGAGTGAAACCAGGCTGCTCCTTGAAGGCAATGATTCTGAAACTTCTGAAGCTTCATCTGACATACTTTGGACATGTTGCAAGGAGGGATCAGTCCTTGCAGAGGGACGTCATGCTTGGGAGGGTGGAGGGACAGTGCAAGAGAGGAAGATCCTTGATAAGATGGATTGATTCAGTGACTGGGGGTAATGGGAGTAGGTATACCAGAGACAATAAGATTGGCACAGACTAGAGCAGGGTTTAGGGCTGTGGTACACAGGGTAGCTATAAGTCACAGGTGACTTGCTAACACATAACAGCAAACAACAACAACATTAGTTTTTAGAAAGAATGCCATAGCAGATGCTAAGGACTCTAGTATAGTGTAAACATAACTTCTAGGAGCACTGAGAAGCTAAAAATATCCACTGACTCACTTTATTGTGATACAAGATTTATTGCAGTGGTCTGGAAATCACATTGGAAATGTTTATAGGGAATGCCTGTATAGAATAACAGTGGCTTACAAGAGTTTCTCCACTTTATTGTATTTTATTGCTCTCACATTGCTGTAATGCAGACAGGGCATAGAACTGAATCAACTCTTTGTGACTATACAGTCAATCATTGGGGCAGATAGTGAAGCCCTTGTTTTCCATGTTCTCTTATCTTGCCAGCCTCCCACTGACTATTCCCACCACTTCTTATCATTTGGTTCCTGAGGACACTGGGGTTGATATTTCTTGGTCTCTGCAGCCAATTTGCAGCCTCCAAACCCACTGGGGAGTCAGCTATGAGTCAGTTCTGGCTCGATGGCCACGAGTATGAATTGATATTCAGCCAGTGGAAATACCCTTCCCTCAGATATCTGACATAATTGCCTCCTCCTCCTAGATTAGGCTCAAATCTCATTTTAATAGCGAGGTTTTCCCAGTCCCTTGTTAAACTTATTTACAACCTTAATCACCACAAAAGTATTTTCTTTTCTGTAGCATTGTGTATTTGCTATGAGACAATTTACTGATGATCTTTGCTACTAATGATGGACAATCTCCTCCCATACAAAGTGCAACCTCCCATGCACCTACAGGCGGGTCAGCTGTTAGTTGCTTCCAATTCTCAATGAGTTGACAATGGCTTGGGTAGAACACAACCTACACAAGGCAGAGTATTCTGTCATTAATCCTACTATCTAAATTAATCTGTTGATCAGCCAAGTTGTCCAAGCAAGACGTTAATTACTTATGAATGAACTGTCTTTTGAATACTGTGTGGCTAATCCACAGACACTTCACATTATTAAAAGAAAACTTATTTTTATCTAAATTATACATTTTATCCTAGCCAACCATCCCAAACAGGGCTGCTCTTATTACGGTTCCCCACTGGCTTCCCTTTCTTTCATCTCCTCACTTATAATCCCCACTGCCTGTTCTTCTAAATTAGTAGTTCGTTATTTAATGTTTTCTTGACTTACTGCAAAATCTCTCAGAAAATTCCTCTGTTTTGCTATAACAATTGAGTTCTCTATTTATGAATCCACAGAGAAGTTCTTAAAATCTCCATATAATGTTGTCATATTGGGAATTCTTTCTTGATTTTCATTGTTTGAAGACATAGACAAATGTCTCATCTTCGTGTACCAGACAGATGGCCTGTGGTCTGCAGGGAACCCAGATTCGACCTGCTGTTGGATCTCCTGGCTTCAGATTCCTTTCTACCGCATTAATTTGCTGCCTAGTGTCTCTGACTTTTTACATATTCTTTGACTTTCTCCACCTGTTAACTTCTTTTCCCTTATTTAAGAAGATGCTTGTATTTCATCTTACCCATGAGAGTATTTTTTATATTAGTTTGCTTACAGAGTTCATATACATTATGCTTCACCCTATTCTTCACTCATACTGTGTTTTATACATACATTCCCATGCATTATGTTTTATAGAATTAATCACCATTTGGACCCTGACCATTATTACCCTGTCTTTTCACCCAGATCCTTCCCATTGCCTTCACCGCCTCCTGCCACCCACCAAAGTGTGCAACCCTGTGGTTTTGGCCCTACTCATTCTCACCCCTCTGTTCCCACCCCTTTCTTTTTGAGTTCCCATTCACATCTCACACCACACACAAAAATAAACTCTACGTGGATCAGAGACCTGGGAGTAAAGCCCAAAACCATAGAGTTCATAAGAGACAAACTAGGACCAACACTAGAAGGCCTAGTCTATGGTATAGAGAGACTGACAAATACAGCTAGAAATGCACAATCTGGAGAGGATGAAATTGATGAATGGGACTTTCTAAAGATTAATTCTCTTTGCTCATCTAAAACTTTTCCAACAGGATGAAAAGAAAACCTACTGTCTGGAAACAAACATTTGGCAATACCATGTCAGACAAGGGTCTCATAACAAAACTTGACAGAATCCTACAGGGCTTCCAAAAGAAAAAGGCTGATTACCCAACAAAATGGGCAAAAGACATGGAAAGACTTTACACAGAGGAAGATGTTCAGATGGCTAACAGATAAATGAAGAAATGCTCAAAATCACTGGCAGTAAGAGATGCAAATTAGTACTCATGAGTATTTGAAGTCCTTCTTACCTGTGTCTTTTGCCAAAGCCTTTATTATTTTCTGTGCAAAGGGATGTCTCATTCTTTGCATCACTAGGACCTCACACAGAGTAGAATGTGAAGTCATCACTGAATAAAGACTCAATATGTAAGCACTACAGGATTTCCTGAGTAGTACAGATGGTTAAATGCTCAACTGCTAACCAAACAATTCGACATTCAATTCCTTGTAGTCACCTGAGGTCTTTCAGTTTATTTATGGGGAAAAAAAATTACCCACCTTATGAATAACAAAATAGAATTTATTTAATCCACACCATTTTTGGTGAGGTGGGGGAGCTGTTTTAATTAAAGTTCTTTATTTTAGTTTGTTTTTTAAATCATACTTTCCAGTGTATCCTAAAGAGAATGCATTCTTATTTATATTATATATTATAGTGTATAACATGTATATTATATTATTGAAAAGATTCTTACTACTTATGTTTTAAAATCCAGTTCTTAAATGGCCTTTTCTCTACTCATTCCATTGGGGCTGATGAGCCTTAAATACTTCATGAAACGCAACCAAAGCCTAAACTTGGAAATCTGTGCACTTAACAGCTTGTAGCTGGAGTCTTCTGTTGGGTGCCTGCAGAGAATCCTTGGTTCTGTCGCTAGGTGGCGACGTTCCTTTAGCAAAAGGAGAGGAAGTCGGCCTATTCTTAGGGAACTTTTAAACCAGACTTTCTGGTTTCAGCCCACAATGAGACAACAGAAGTATCTGAAATTGTGAACGATCAAAACAAAAATTCATTCTACTAGCCAGAACATTCCGAGCTGGCCGGTCTGCAGCAGAAAGTACACAGTTGTCTCCAGGAACTGTGAAAATCCATTCTAGTCTGGGCCTCAGACCGCAAAAGTGACATATTTTTGTTTATTGAGACAAGTTCGTCCTGGAGAGGCTGCTTCTTGGAGGCAATGATTCTGAAGCTTCGTCTGACCTACTTTGTGCATGCTGTAAGGAGGGACCAGTCCTTGGAGAGACGTCATGTTTGGGAGGGTGGAGAGGAAGACCCTCTATGAGGTGGATTGATTCAGTCAGTGGGTAAACGGGGGTTAGGTATGTCGGAGACAATCAGATTGGCAAGGGATAGAGCAGGGTTTAGGGCTGTTATACCAAGGGTCGCTATGAGTCGCAGGCGACTCGATGGTACATAACAACAGTTGATAGTTTTATCTGTGATAAAAGAACTCCAGCATTGTGATTATTAGGCATCTTGCATGGACTCATAGCTGACCCTCCACAGGCTTTCGGACGCTGTTAACCACAAAGACATAAGTTGGGGGTGGAACTCCTTATTTAGATCTTGAATTTTAAAAAATATTTTTATTTCTGATTTTTGTTTTTGAAAATAGACACAGTAGAAAATAGACCAACTCAACAATTTCCCACGTACAGCTCACGTTGGTTATATCCTTCAAACTGCGCAGCAGATCTCACTCCTTACCAGAACTCTCTGGTACCGTCTTGTACATAGTGCCTAATCATCGTTGGAGGTTCCATTTAAAAAGGAGTTGTGCTGCCAACCCAAAGGTCGGCGGTCCAAATCCAGCAGCAGCTCTGTGAAATAAAGATTGGCAATTTCCTCCTGTGTGGTTTACAGTCCCTCTGAAGGGTCAATTATGTACCAGGTTTGACTCTATAGTAATAAGTTTAATACATTTTATAAGAGACACAAACGCAGGTTATACACATGGACTTCACCTGATGGTATGCATAGGAATCAGATCGACTACATATGTGGAAGGAAC
>NW_006399858.1:5019042-5019522 GCF_000299155.1 Elephantulus edwardii
CTCTGGTTGCCATATTTAGCAAATAAAATACAAGATGTGCAGTCAAATTTGAATTTCTTAGAAATGTATTTTTAGTATGATTTGTGAAATAATTAGGACTTATGACTAATATATATGTCTCTGTGTTGTGTATTTATATGGAAAACCTGAGTCAGCAGGGCTGGGGTGGAAATTAGATCTTGAATTTTAAAAAATGTTTTTATTTCTCTTATTTGTTTTTGAAAATAGACACAGTAGAAAATAGACCAACTCAACAATTTCCACACGTACAGCTCATGTTGATTATATCCTTCAAACTGTGCAGCAGATCTCACCTTCCTCCTCTGTATTATTCCTGCTTCAATAACATAAGCTTACTATCCCTAACTTTCTTCTCTAATCTTTTCTGTTGCTGTTGTCACTTTGATCCCATTTATTGTTAAGTACTTAGTCGATTCTGACTTGTAGCAACCCTTTGTTCAACAGAAGGAGCTGTGGTGG
>NW_006399858.1:5021032-5029964 GCF_000299155.1 Elephantulus edwardii
TTTGTTGTGACCCACACAGTCAAATGCCTTTGCATAGTCAATGAAACACAGATAGACATTCTTCTGATACTCTGTGCTTTCAGGTAAGAGCCATCTAACATTTGCTATAACGTCCTAGTCCCATGTCCTCTTCTAAACCTGCACTGCTCATCTGACATTTCTTTGTTGATGTACAGTTTCAATGGTTTTGGATAATTGTCAGCAGAATCTTGCTTGCATGTAATATTTATGATATTGTTCAATAATTTTCACACTTTGTTGGACACCTTTTTTTGGAATGAAAAAAATATAGATCTCTTCCAGTCAAGTGGCCAGCTGATTGTCCTCCAGATTTCTTGGCACAACCTAATAAGTGCATCCAGGGCAGCGTCTGTTTGTTGAAATATGTCAGTTGGTATGCCATCAATTCCTAGGGCCTTATTTTTTGCCAATTCCTTAGGAGCAGCTTGAACTTTCTCCTTCATCACCATAAGCTCTTACTTATATATTGTTTCACAGAAATTCTTCTGTGTCTGCCAATTCTTTTTGGTATAATCACTCTGTATACTTCTTCAATCTTCCTTTGGTGCTTCCTGGGTCATTCAAAATTCTGCCTACAGCATCCTTAAGTATCGTAACTCGAGGCTTGAATTTGTTCTTCAGTTCCTTCCACTTAAGATATGCTGAGTAAGTTCACCAGTTTTGATATTCCAACTCCAACTCTTTGCACATTTCATTATAATAATTTGCTTTGTCTCCCCGCACTGCCCTTTGAAATCCTCTGTTCAGCTATGTAACATCTTGATTTCTTCCCTTTGCTTGGCTTCTCAGCACTCTAGTGTAATATTCAGAGTCTTTTCTAACATTCATTTTAGCCTTTTCTTCTTTCTCCATTTTTGTGATGACCTTTTGCATTTTTCATGGACGATATCCTTGATATCTTCCCACAGATCATCTAGTCTTCACTCATCAGTATTCAAGGCCTCACACCTGTTCCTGAGATGGTCTTTACAGTCAGGAGGGACAGATTCACGGTCATATGTGAAACAGTTTATACAGGTACTCCCTCTGAAACTGCAGTTGCCTCCTGCGGGCTGGCACAGACCCTGATTCCCATTACAAGGGAAGGCAATCCTATTGCATCACATTCTCATCAGCTAGCAGGGGCTCAAGTCCCAGGCTGAATACATTATGGCCAGTTGGCTTCCAGAGCCCCACTGCCTGTCCAATACTGGCCCTGTGTCCATCCATGTCTTTCCAATCTAAGTCATAATCTCTGGAAGAGTGGACTGGGGTGAGGAAAGTACTTACTATTCCATTTCCTTCCGGTGATAAAGGTGCTATCATGTCTTAATCACAGGATAATGCCCTCTTCCGTTCTTCCTCACTTTTGCCTAAAGAAGTCTCAGCAAGCCTTTCCCAGATGAAAGATGAGTATCTTCTTTTCTGAAAAGGAAACAAGGCCAAAAAAGCAAAAGCTTTACTCTATCTCCAAGCTGTGACAGGATATTTTCTCAGATGAGAAATTGAATCAGAAGATAATGGACAGAGGGAATAGCCTATCTTTTGAGCATAACCATAGCTCATGGATTCTAATTGGAAAAGGTTTCTCTTTTGTCTTCTCATGTTCCCTATCCTTTAGTTCTTTCTCTCTTCTGACTTAAAATTCCCCAATTACGTTCACACTATGCAGCACTCAGGAGCAATGATTTTGAAAATTACTACATAATTTGGGAGGAACTGGAGAGCATTAGGCTGAATGAACTAAGTCAATCTCATAAGGATAAATAGTACATAAGACCATTATTGTAGAAATAGAAAGAGAACTAGTAAAATGTGTATGAGTATCCAAGGGAGGGCAGGTGGGAGCAGAGAGGTGAGGATGGGCCAGGGGGTGGGGTGGGGAATAACAGGGTCACACTATTTGGTGAGTGGAGGAAAGGTGGTTAAAGGAACTGGAAGAGATCTGGCGAAGATCTCCAATGACAGGGTAATCAGGGGCATAGTTCAATGATGATTAATTTTATAAAACATAATGATAGAGGATGATTGTATAAAACACAATGTGAATGAAGGATAGTGTGAAACAGAATGCTTATGAACTTTGTAAGCAAACCAACACAAAATAAAAAATTTTTTAAAAGCAACAAAAACTCCCACAGTCCCCAGCAAGGGGTAAGCTTTCTTGCCTTTCCCAACTTGATATTGACTCGGGACATTTTTTCTGTCTCATCTCATAGCACTCCTCCTCCCCATCTTTGCTCCTTAAACACTGCGAGTAGGAGGTGGAGAGAAAAGAAAGAAAACAATCCAGGTACCTGATATCCAACAGTCACAGTTGCAAATGTATTTACCCTTCAGTGGCAACATTTATGCTGCACTGAATATGGGGGAATGGGCTGAAACATTTTGGAATGTTTTCAAGGAACCTATTAGGCCTAGTTGAAACTTTGAAGAATCCAGGGCTACACACAGCTTGCTGCCATCCTTAGATTTAGAGACCTGAGATAAAAGGATTGGAATGGTCAGAGGTCTCCCCAACACTTCCGCTTCACAGGGGTCATACATGTGAAACGGAAGTATTGTTCTTTATAATGATAGTGGGAGAAATGGGTCAGGGGTCTCTGGATGGAGCACTATATAGTCACATTATGCTATGCATGTTGTAGGTGTCATGTAATACTTTGAAATTATGGTACTCAGATGCTAGGTTTTGTACTTTGTTAATAAAGAAGTACAAATATTACCATAATACACTATTTGGTTTTGATAACTATGCAAGCATAAAAGATATATATTATTGATATCTTTTGTAACCCTTTGCATTTTTTTAATTTACAAAGATAGACTAGGGTTCATTTTGTATTGTTTTGATTTGTGATGCTTGCCATTTCTATTTTTAGTAGTTGTTTGAGGACTCAAGAGGAGAAAACTAACAAGGGAAATGATTGTGCTTATTTGAAACCTATACTTGGATGAGGAGGCAGTCGTCAGAACAGAGCATGGCTCAAAATTGGGAAGGGTGTATGCCAGGGATGTGTCCTACCGCCATATCTTTTCAATCTATATGCAGAACAAATCATATGGGAGGCTGGGCTCTATGAGGACAAATGTGACATGAGGATTGGAGGTAGACTCATCAACAATCTGTGTTATGCAGATGACACAACCCTGCTTGCTAAAACTGAGGAGGACCTGAGGCACTTGCTGAAGACGGCCAAGGACTGCAATCTTCAATATTTGAAGCTCAACATCAAGAAGACAAAGATTCTCACCACTTGGCCCTTTGGCAGTGTCATGATAGATGGTGAAGAGACTGAAATTGTTAACAGCTTTAGTTTGCTTGGCTCCACAATCAACAGTCTTGGTACCAGCAGTCAGGAAATCAAAAGATGAATTGCACTGGAAAGTCTACTGTCAGAGACCTCACCAGAGTACTGAAGACCAACGGTGTCAGTCTAAAGACCTGATCCTGGCCATAGTTTTCACAATTACTTTAATATACCAGAAAGCTGAACAATGGCTAGGGATGAGGAGAATTAATGCCTTTGGGCTCTGGTGCTGGAGGATGAACAGGTTTGGCCTAAAGAGGGCAAAACCAGGCTGCTCCTTGGAGGTAAGGATTCTGAAGCTCTGCCTGACATACTTTGGGCAGAGAGGGGTATTATGCTTGGGAGGGTGGAGGGACAGCATGAGAGAAGAAGACCCTTGATGAGATGGATTGATTCAGTTACTGGGGTAATGAGGGTAGGTGTATCAGAGACAATAAGGTTTGGCACAGGATAGAGTAAGATGCAGAGCTGTTGTACATAGGCTCGCTATGAGTCGCAAGTGATTTGATTTGATTAGCTTCTGTCATTTCTTTTGTTCCTCTCCCTGCCCCTTCTGCCTCCCCTCACAATGTGGTAGATTATATGTATATATGTAACTTTCCCTCCCGCCTATAAAAGCTGCCTTTGAATTGCCTTTCTCGGTGAATTTGCTTCCAAGTGGGATAGTGATATGGTTCCTGCTGGTTCAGTGATACTGTACATTAATGAGTATCAGGATTACTCCCCTGAAATTGCTTATTCTCTGCTCTATCTCACTGACGTTATGCTCTCTTCTACACATAGTGTTGGAAATTGTGGCACGGGTAAAATGATAATTAGCTTTTTCTCTAGGTAGCCAGATCACAGGTAAAGATGTGACTTTTCAAAATACCTCACATTTAAAGTCATAAATATCAATAGTAGGAGCAGCCCAGAGATCATGAAATACAATCCTCCTCACTGATATTTTAGAAATAAATATCAAGAATAAAAATGGAATTTCTCTATTTGAGGAAATCTAGTTATAGACATCCACAGGGCTGTTTCTTGGGAACTGTGATTTACTCAGAAATATACAAATCAGTATAGCATCCTAGAACCATGTCTTAACGGATCAAGAAAAGAAAACTATTCACATGGCTATTGAGTGAGAGCCTACCCATTGCTGGCCCTCCCGTGGGTTTTCAGAGTCCATAAGTAGCCTGGGAGGAGGCTGTCCATCTGTCTCCCAAGGAGCAGTTGGTTGATTTAAACTGTGTACGGCGAAGAGATTGAGATTGTTCATAGCTTTAGTTTGCTTGGCTCCACAGTCAACACTCTTGGCACCAGCAGCCAGGAAATTAAAAAATGTATTGCGGTGGGAAAGTCTGCTGTTAGGGACCTCTCTAAAGTACTCAAGAGCAATGGTGTCTCTGGAGACTAAGGTGCGCCTTGATACAGGCCATGGTCTTTGCAATCACTTGTTATGCATCAGAGAGTTGGACAATGACTAAGGAGGATAGACGGAGAATTGATGCCTTTGAGCTATGGTGCTGGAGAAGAGTATTGAATGTACCATGGACTGCCAAGAAAACAAACAGATTCATCCTGAAGAGGGTTAAACCAGGCTACTCCTTGGAGGCAAGGATTCTGGGGCTTCGTTTGACATACTTTAGACATGTCCTTGGAGAGGGACATCATGCTTGGGAGGATGGAGGTACAGCGCAGGAGGGGAAGACCCTCTATGAGGTGGATTGATTCAGTGACTGGGGTAATTGGGATGGGTGTGTCAGAGGCAGAGCGATTGGCACAGGATAGAGCAGGGTTTAGAGCTGTTGTACATAGTGTCACTGAGTCGCAAATGACTCGACGGCACATAACAACAACAACCTTAAAATTGGCAACCCAACTCCTTACCTCTAAGCTACTGTTGTTGTGTGCTATCTTGTCAACTATGACTCATAGCAACCTTATAAACAATGGCTCTGACCTTATCTTGAGCCAACCCCACCATCTCCAACACACCTGACCCCATTGCCACAGTCACTATGTCAATCCATGTCATTGAAGATCTTCCTCTTGCACTGGCTTTCTACCCTTCCAAACATGATGCCTTTCTCTAAGAACTGGCCCATCCTGACAACATACTCCCCAAATAACGAAATGGGTGAATTTATGCGTATTTAAGTACTTTCCTAAATAATAAAATTTTGTTTCTATGCTATGCTTCTCTTTAAAAAAGTTGTTTGCATTTACATTTTATTTTATAACATTAATTGCAATCAATCAATGGCATTTATTATAGTGTCTCATCAAATTCTCACTGTACCTTGCCTTGCCCTTCAACCTATTCATTCATCCAATGATCTTTGATCCTCTCTTCCTCCCCTCCCATTTCTGTCAATCTTTCACAATTATTTCTGTGTATAAACATTTACTTACCTTTTTCCCCCAGTCATGCATATCCTGTTCCACACTGTTAATTACAATACACACAATGTCTGATCTTCATTTCACATGTCCTTGCCTTCATCTTTTCCAATAAAGCATTCATTGTCATCCACTCATTTTCCACTTTCCTCCCCTTTCCCCATCCCCCTGCCCCAGCATGGTAACCATACTAAATTGATTCTTTCTCTATGAGAGAAATGTAAACTTCCTCTGTTTTTTGAAGGGGTGGTATTTGTGTAGTCTTTTGTTGCTGTGGTTGGTTGGTTGGTTTTTTAAAAAATGTAACAGTGGTCTTATAAAGTATTTCTCCTTTGTTTCTGATTTATTTCATTTAGTAGAATGTTCTCTAGACTCATCCATGTTGTGTAGTGTTTTATAAGTTCTTCATTGTTTCTCAATGCTACCTAATATTCCATTGTGTGAATGTACCAGTTTATGATACAGATTACTGTTGTTGTTTTTGTGTGCTACTGAATTGGAACCAACTTATAGCTGACCTGCCAGTGGGTTTTCAGAAGAAAAAAAATTGCATGGGAAGAGATTACCAATTCTTCTCCCACAAGCCAGCTTATGGATTTGAACCTTGTGCCTTTGGGATTACAGTGCAGTTTCTTATGACTAGGTCAACAGAGAGTAGGGCTCCTAAATCTATTCCTATTATTTCTCAGATAATCTTTATAGATTTTCCTTTTATCGCCTAGATTCTTTTATTTCCCTTCCTTGATCCACCTTGAGTTGGTTTTTGTGTATGGTTTGAGTTGTGCAAATAAATGTTCTCTGTAAATAAATGTCCAATTATGTCAGCACCATTTGTTAAATACATTGTTGTTTCCTCATTTAATGGGTTTCATCTCCTTTTCAAATATCAGTTGATCATAGGTGGATGGAAAGATTTCTGGATTCTCAATTCTATTCCATTGATCTATGTGACTGTCACTGTACCAGTACCAGGCTGTTTCCATTACTATGGCTGTATAGTAGTTTTGAGATCAGAGAGTGTGATGAAAGTTCAAGCTTGTTAAAGACACTAGCAAAAAATAAGGCCCCAGGAATTGTTGAAATGCCAATTGACATGCTTCAGCTAACAGATGCAGACTGGATGTGCTCATCAGTCTATGTCAGGAAATTTGGGGGACAACTGCTTAGCTGACTGACTCGAAGATATCTTTACTTGTTCCCATTCCTAAGGAAGCTGATCCAACAGAATCTGGAAATTATTGAACAATATCATTATCACATGCAAGCAAAAGATTGCTGAAGATCATACAAAACTGGTTAGAGCAGTACATTGACAGAGAACTGCCAGACATTCAAGCCAAGTTTAGAGGAGGCCATGGCACCAGGGATATCATTGCTAATGTCAGAGGGATCCTGACTAAAAGCAGAGATTGCCAGAAGGTCTTTTTGTGTTTTATTGACTATGTAAAAGTATTTTGCTTGCGTAGATCATAGCAATCTATAGATAATGTTAAGAAGAATGAGAATCCTAGAACACTTAATAATGCTCATATGAAACCTATACCTAGACCAAGAAGCTATTGTCTGAACAGAGCAAGGGAACATGGCATGGTTTAAAATCAGGAAAAGTGTGTGTAAGTGTATCCTTTCTCTATACCTATTCAATTTGTACATTGAGAAAATCATTTGAGAAGCTGGACTCTATGAAGAAAAAGGTGACATTAGAATCAGAGGAAGTCTCATCAACAACCTGTGTTATGCAGATAACACAACCTTGCTTGCTGAAAGTAGACTTGAAACACTTGTTGCACAAAATCAAAGACTGCAGCCTTTAATATAGATTTTATCTCAATATCAAGAAGACAGATGTCCTCACCAATGCATCGATAAGCAATATCATGATAGAGAAAGAACTGAAGATGTCAATGATTTCATTTAACTTGGATCAACAATCCACACCCTTGATACCAGCAACCAGGAGATTAGGAGACATTGCATTGGTGATGTCTCCAAATTATTAAGGAGCAATGATGATCATTTTAAGACTAGGTATGATTGATTTGGACCATCATCTTTTTAATGACTTGCTATATATCTGAAAGCTAGACAATGAATAAGGATGTCAGAAGAATTGATGCCTTTGCGTTCTGGTGTTGGAGAAGAGTACTGAATATCCCAAGGACTGCCAACAGAACACATAGATATGTTTTGGGAGAAGGGTATCCAGAGTGCTCCTTGGAGGCAAGGATAGCAAAGCTTTGTCTCACATACTTTGGGCATGTTTGCTAGGAGAAGTGATTCCTTACAAATGGACATCATGCTTGGAAAAGTCAAAGTACAGTGAAAGAGAGGAAGACCCTCTCCCCGGTGAGATGGATTAAACAATGTCTCGAGTTATGAGCTCAAGTATGTCAGAGATGATGAGGATAACACAAGATAAGACAGGGCTCATCTCTGTTGTTCCTATGGTCGCTTTGAGTTGTACTGGATTCAACAGCACTAAACAACAACTATAATTTAAATTATTTTTTCTGTGTTCTCTTTATTACTGTATAGAAATATGACTGACTGTTGTATATTAAACTTATATCCTGCTACTTGGATAAATTGGTCAACTAGGTACAAAAGTTTTCTAACTGAGTATCTGGGGTTTTTTATATGTACTATTATCTGTATGAACATTGTTGTTTACCATCAAGTCAGCATCTACCTGTAGCTGACCCTCCAGTGGGCTTTTAGAGGCAGTTAATTACACAGGAAAAGATTGTCCAACTTTCTCCAGTGACCCAGCTGGTGAATTCGAACCATGTGCCTTTGGGATGGCAGAGCAGTTTCTTACCACACGGCCATGAGAGCTCCCTATCATATACATACTACCTGTAAATAGATATAGTTTACATTCCCTTTTCCTTCTACTTGCCAATTTGTGTGTTTCTTATTTTCTTTACTTGCTTTATTTATCTAGTTAGGACTTCCAATACAATGCTGAATAGGAATGGTTATAGTGAATATCCCTGTCAGGTCCCTGTTCACACAGGAAAGCCTTTAATCTCTCTCCATTGAGAATGATTTGGGCTATTGGTTTTGTACACATGCTCTTAATTATGTTGAGGAAATTCCACTATGTTCATATTTTGTTGAGTGTTTTAATCAAGAGAGTGTTGAATCTTGTCAATTGAGCAATCATGTTGTTCTTTCCCTTCTTTTTGTTGATAGGATGAATTACACTGATTGTTTTTCTTATGCTGAACCAT
>NW_006399858.1:5032794-5044765 GCF_000299155.1 Elephantulus edwardii
ATAGGGTCGCTATGAGTCCCAAACTACTCAACGGCACATAACAACAACAACAACAACTATTATTGTAGTGGTGTCTGTGTCTTCCTTCAAATCTGTTACTTTGTTTTACATATTTTGCAGCTCTGTCATTCAGTGTGTCATTATTAATGAATGATATGTTCCTTTATTTTATTGACAATCATAATATAATGCCCTTCCTAATTTCTTATAGTGACTTTTACTTTGAAGTGTATTTTGTCAGAGATTAATATTCCTGCTTTTTATATTGCAGTTTGCTTGATATATTTTCCTGCACTTTGATGTTTAGTCTATTTTTATTCTTGTGTCTCAGGGGTGTCCCTTTTTGGCAGTATACTTATGAGTCTTGTTTTATTATTCATTCTTGCTACTCTTTTTCTTTTAACTGGTGCATTTAATCCATTCATTTTCAATATAATTATCTATAGGCAAGCTTTCATATTTTGTTGCATTCTTTTTTGTGATGTTGCTGTTTTCTTTGGTCCAACTACTTTCTTTTGCTGTCTCATTTTGAAGAACTTCCTTTGGTGTTATTAGATACCATTAAGTCAACTATGACTCAAAACAATCCTATGAACAGTGGACCTTAACCTTGTGCTATCCAGTGCCATCCTCATCATCCTGGCTATACCTGAGCCCATTGTTTCAGTCACTACATCAGTCCATCTAGTTGAGATTCTTCCCCTTTACTGATCCTCCACCTTTGCAAGCATGATGTCTGTTTCCAAGGATTGGCCCATCTAACAACATGCACAGAATATGTAAGATAAAGCATCGGCATCCTTGCCTCTAAGGAGCACCGTGGTTGTACTTTCTCCAAGATATTTTTGTTCTTATATCAGTCCATGAAATATTCATTACTCTTCTTCAACATTACAACTCATAGACTCGAGTTCTTCTTTCATCCTTAGTCATTGTGTAATTTTCAGCTACATAACAAGTAATAGAAAAGACAATTACTTGAATCAGGCAGACCTTTGATTTAAACAGACATCATTACTCATTAACACCTTAGAGAAGGCCTTAATAATATTTTCTATCCAATATAATACATCTTTTAATTTATATTTTTTGTAATGTTGGTCATATTTTCATGAATAGTTTCTGCTTTCCTAAGAATAACCTGATTTTACCAAGAACTTTTTAAGTTGTTTTTTCAGAGTTTTATCTTCACCATCCAATTACCTTCTTACTTGTGTTATTTCTGCTGAGAAAGTAGAACTTAGTTTTATTGGTTCTCCTTTATGTCTAACTCTTAATTTTTCTTGAGCTGCTTTCAGAATTTTATCCTTACCTTTGGTTTTGGAGAATTTTTTTTTCTTTTGCTTTGTCTTAATGTTTTTATTTTGGGATATTTCCTGTCTGAGGTTTTATTCCTGCTTCTCAAATGCACATTTTCTCATGATACTGGAAAAGTTTTCTTTCAGTAAATCTTCCACAATTTCCTCAATGCCTTTCCCCCCCTCTTCCTATTCTAGAATCCCAGTTGTGCATATATTGTTTCTCTTTATGGTATCCCATGTAATTCTTATGCTTTCTTCATTGTCCTTCTTTGCTTATGCTTTTAACTCTAGCAGATTAGTAATGAGTGTGTTGTCTTCTATTTCACTGATTCTGTCACATTTCTTCAGTTCTACTCTTTTGTTCTTTGAAATATTGAGAACTTTGAAATGTTGGTCTTATTTTTCAATGGTTTCTAGTATTCTTTTCGTTTTATCTGCTTTGTTTGGTGTTGGGTTTTAAATTCTTCTAGATTTTTGCTTATAGAGTCCTTTAATTCTTCATACTCTTCTTCCATTCTGTGAAAATACTTGACCATCTTTCTTCTGAATTCAACCTCAGAGAATTCTATCAATATTTCTTCCTCTGGAAGATCTATTGATTCTATGTTTTGATCACTTTTTTTTAGATGTCCTGTTTTGGTGTTTATCTGATGTCTGTTGTTTCCGGGACACTGTAGCAGTGTAGTGATTTTGTAACTGTGGTGTGGGTTTTGTGGTGTGTGTGTGTGTGTGTGTGTGTGTGTGTGTTTTAAATTCCTTTCTTCTGCTGTGTGTATGATAGCTGATGATGTGTCCATGTAATTATGGTGTTACTTGTGTAGTGACATTGATTGGGGAGGTGGGAGGATAGTCACAGTTGCCACTGAATGTTGGTCAATGGAATAAGTTCTGGTCTTTACTCAGATGAGATATGTGATCACTCTAGTAGTGAGACTTGCACCAAATGTGGTGCAGGAACTGGTCCACATTTGCTTTAGTGAACTGTTGCCTTTCCCTAATATCAGTTAACAAAGGAAGTTTTTTAATTACTTGTGCAGTGTGCCAACTGAGTCATTGCATTTCTGAATCACTGATTATGTGTGAGTCAGATACTCTCTGCAAATCAATCACTAAACTACTGCACCTGCAAGTGACCGGCAATCTCTAGCATGGCTATGAGTCACAGGGTGGCAGATGACTGTAGCTTCAGGCTGCTAGACCCTGAGTCATGGCTAGTTGTGGCATGATTACTCTATGGGTGAGCGACTATGAACAGGAATCATGATAAGATCCCAGGTTGTAGCTAGATGCTGCTTATTGAGGGCCTAGTGATGGTAATGACTTGGGCATTTCACAGATGTCCCTCAGCAAATCCAACCAGTGTTTTCTGGGGTCCCAGGGTCTTAGGACCACGGAGGTGGGTGGAAGGAGAGGGTGATAGACTGGCATCAGGCATGGTGGTTATCAAGATTATCAGTGAAGGAGTGCACACTTTTACAGTAAAGTTGGTCATGTTTTCTGCGAGCTTCACACACTTCACCTAATGGAGCTTTCCCAGAACCAGATTCAAATGGTACTAGACTGCTTGCTGAACGAGGAGGGTGGGGGCCCTAATCATTTAGATGTGTGGTCCTTCAGTGGTCCTCAGCTAGTAGAACAAACAGATATGTCTTGGAATAAGTGCAACTAGGGTGCTTCTTGGAGGCAAAGATAAAGTTTTGTCCCACATAATTTGGACATGTTGTTAGGAGAAGCTATTCGTGGAAAGAGACATGCTTGGAAAGACGGAGGGTCATTGGACAAGAGGAAGAACCCTCCCCTTCCTACCAATGAGATAGATTGACAGAGTGACTGCAGCAATGGGCTCAAGTATGTCAGAGATTAGGAGAATGGCACAGAATAGAACAGAGTTCACACATATGTTGTTTATCGGGTCTCTCTGAGCCATACTTGACTTGATGACACCTAATAACAGCACATATATGTATAAGCATATGCAAATGTAACTCTTAGTGGTAGGGAGTTGTGCTGCCAACACAAGGCAGGCATTTTGAATCCACCAGCTGCTTCATGGGAGTAAGACGGTCATCCTTGATCTTCAGTACTTTAAGGGGATTTTAGGGAGCAGATTTGCCTAGTGCAATATGAAATATCATTTTCTTGTGTGTTTTATATAAGGAGTGGTATTGGTGCAAAGTACCACATAAGAAAGACCAAGGCATTTGGTATACCTGCAAATGGAGACATTGTCACTTCAGTTAACATCAAATTATCAAAAAATGAAGTACTTATTTTAGGTCAAGCAGTGCCTCAATGTACAGGTTTGTTGGGTTTTTTGTTTGTTTTTTTTTTAGCACCTGACAGGTAGAACGATTATAATTATGTTATCAAGTTTGTTTTTACCTTCATCACATTACTCAACAATAGACCAGCACCTTATCTTTTTAGATTCGTATTTTAAACTCCAAGAGTCACTTGATTCCTGAAGACTAGAGGATGCTAACATAAGAGCACTTGAAAACTCACTGCCTTCACATTGAATCTGGCTCACAGTGACCCTCCTTCGGGCTGTAAATTTTATGGGAGGAGACTGCCCATCCTTCTCCTCTACAGCTGCCAGTGGATTCTAATTGCTAGAGACATATAACCTTTTGGTTAACAGTGCAAAATCCTACACACTAGTCCACTAGCACCTTAATGTGAAATTTACATTCGTAACTCTTGGCGTAGGTAAGTGGTTCTAGAATGGTATTTCCAAATGTGGTTTCTCTTAGATAATTTTGAAGAATATGAAAGGAAAAGAGAATCACTGTGAATTAAATTTTAGATTCATATTGCTTGTTCCCAAGTCCTGGAGTTCACTATCTGGCTCTCATTATCACATGGTCTCATGACAGTTTTGACTTGCTCATTAACAAATTAAATCATAATTGTGAGCCAAGTCTACACATTTAACTGGTGTGAAATGGAGATAGAGGTTTGCATGATAGGCTAGTTTATTTTATTTAATGCACATTTAAAGAGAAATGAAAATTTTTATTAGTAAAGTTAGAAGAAAATCCCTCATTAATAGTAATAAAAGTCCAAGAATTTGAACAAATGCAAAGGTTTTGCTTAATTAAACACAGTGTCTTCAGGACTCAGATTTGCTTCAAAACAAAAAGGGAAGTGATCATCTCATAAATAAAATGCTGGGTCTTCAGAGCAAGAAGAATATAAAACATAATTTGTATTTTCTTGCTCTTGTTTTGTCTACACACCTTTCACAAGAAAATACTTAGTCTCTGATATGTGCTTTGATTGCCAACAGTGATACAGTCTGGATCATACCATACACTGAGGACCAGAGAAACAACATTGACTGGAAATAAATTACTGTCAAGATTTGTCAAGTTCACTTGAACTTTGTAGTATAGCTTGAGACTTTGATTTTCTTATTTGTTCTCCTAACCCTTATAAACTTCAGAAACCAGACCAATGAGACAAGGTCTCATTGACCTTGGGTTAAACTAACTTTGGAAATGTGAAAGGCTCCCAGGAAGCACTAACTCAGGAACAGATCCAATACCGATTGGCACGTTTTATTAATAGACTCAATGCTTACTGTTTTATGCACACAATATGGAGGACAGCTATCTGGCCAACTGATTGGAAGAGATCCATATTTATTCCCATTCCCAAGAAAGGTGATCCAACAGGATGTGGAAATTATGAAACAATATTGTTAATATCACACGAAAACAGAATATTCCTAAAGATTATCCAAAAATTAGCTGGAATAGAACATTGGAAAAGAATAGTCACAAGTTCAAGCTGGATTTAGGAGTCCTTGGAACCGGGGATATCATTGCTGATGTCAGATGGATCCTGTCTGAAAGCAGAGACTACCAGATGAATGTCTGTGTCAGTCATCAGATCAAGGCAGCAGCTGCTTGTCTTCCCTCACTCCCTTTACCATATCCCTTCACTTCCGGAAACATGGCCTCTGGTGTGGCTGTCTCTGATGGTGTCATCTAGGCGTTCAATGTCATGAAGGTGCACAAATCATCAACACCAGAGGAGGTAAGGAAGCGCAGGAAGGTGGTGCTCTTCCACCTGAGTGAGAACAAGAACATCCCTCTGGAGGAGGGCATGAAGATTCTGGTTAGAGATGCCAATTAGACTGTCAATGACCCCATACCATCTTTGTCAAGATGATGCCAAACAAACGTGCCTCTACGCCCTGTATGGTGCAACCTATAAGACCGAGGAGAACAAGGAGGAGAGGCTGGTGTTTATCTCTTGGGCCCCCGAGTGTGCACCCATTAAGTGTAAAATGACCTATGCTAGCTCCAAGGATTCCCTCAAGAAAAAGCTGACAGGAATAAAACATGAATGGCAAGCAAACTTCTATGAGGAGGTCAAAGACCGCTGCACCCTGACAGAGAAGCCGGGGTGGGGTAGTGTTGTCTCTCTCTGGAAGGCAAGCCCCCGTGAGACCCTTCAGCCCCCTGCCTGGAGTATCTGGCAGCCTGAGACCTGCCCATGGGGGCTTTAGGCTGCCCCATTCTTGCCAGAACAGAGAGGCTGGAGGGATTCCAGCAGAGGGAGGGCACTCTCTTCACCCTAGTTGCCAAAAAGTCCTCCACCCCCTGGACTTTCCTCCTCCCTCTGCCCCTGATGGTTTTGGCCATCCCAAATAGCTTTTGATCTTCTGGTTCCTCTTGGGTTCAAACAGACCAAGATCCCGCAGGCACCCCAGTTTAAGGGGTACAGATATTTTCTAATGACATCCCCACTCCTGACTTGTTCATTTTTATTTCCAAGCTGCCAATTTCTAACTGCAATAGTGACTCTGTGCTTGTTTGTTTAGTTCTGTGTGTAAATGGAATGTTGTGGAGATAACCACGCTAACTGATTCCCATCCTCTTTTCCCCTGGTCATGCCCACCTGAGTCAGGGCCACCCAGGAACCTTCCACTGAAAAGAGCAAACAAACAGAATAAACCGATAATTAAACAGTGCACGAATTTAAAAAAAGAAAAGTGTCTGCGTTTTATTGACAATGCAAAGACATTTGACTGTGGATCACAACAAACTATGGTTAACACCGAGAAGAATGGCAATCCCAAAACCCTTAATTGTACTCATACAAGCTGTTGGAGGATATCAAGAATATGAATTTTGAAGAATGTTCTCATCACCCTACTACTGGGTCCAAAATCTGCTGCAATGTCCATACAGATCTCATAGAGCTATACCTATAGTTCTGTGATTTATTAAAGAAGTGAGCAGGTTACAATTCAGGTTGTCAGTAGGACACAATTTCTCAGTCAGGATAGGCTCCCAAGCATGCTCACAGACCCTGCAGCCTTCAGGGTTGCAGTTTTATGTCAGTGTCACTAAGCTCTCTTACTGCTGCCAACTGTGGCTTCTTCACTCCCCCTATGCCAAGTCCTTCAGCAAGCTTAGATTAAAGCCATTGGGTATGGCTCCACTGAGCAGCAATCCCAAGCCAACTCTGTAACAGTAGGCCTCTGGAGCTTTCATGTGGCCACTAGTACTTCTGCGTAGGTCACAGTTTGACAGAACTGGGAAATCTCTGGTCCTGAAGGAGATACACTGCATTTTCTGCTTCTTTTCTTCCTGGTTTTGAGAATTCCCTCTTCTGATGGTGAACCTGCTCAGTTTAAATCTAGTGGGATGGGTAAACTGACCAATCTCATCATGAGTCATTTCTACACACCCTATTTGGTTTCCCCAGCTAGCCATGTGGTAAAAGACAAAGATAATGAGTAGGAAATTCATTTTGAGCCATTAATCCTCTGTACAACGAGATCTAAGTAAAATCAAGTCCTTGACAACCTCAAATTTTTCTCCTTCTTCCATGATGTTGCCTTCTGGTCCAACGTTGAAGAATTTTGTTTTCTTGATATTGAGATGGAATCCGTATTGATCTTCTTCCTTAAATGCTTCAGAGCTTCTTCACTTTCTGCAAGCAAGCTTGTGCCATCTGCATAACTCAGGTTGTTAAAGAGTCTTCCTCCAATTCTGATGTCACCTTCTTCTTCATTTAGTCCTGCTTCTTGAATTATTTGCACAGCATAAGTACTAAATAGGTGAGGAGAGAGGGTACAACCCTGATGCATACATGTCTTGCTTTTAAACCACAGATTATTCCTTGTTCTGTTCAGACAATGGCTTCCAAGTCTATAGTTTTGCATGTGCACAAGTAAGCCTTCTGGGATCTCATTCTCCTCAGTGTTATCCACAATGTGTTTTGATCCACACAAATTCCTTTACATAGCCAATAAAGTATAAGTGAACATCTTCCCGGTATTCTCTGTTTTAAGCCAAGATTCATCTGATATCAGCAATGATGTGCTTTTTTACCCCATGGCCTCTTTTGAATTCCTGTGTAATATGTAATTTAATTTCTTGACTACCTCTACAAGGGGTGTTGGTTGTGAATAAAAGTAAAACTAAATCCTTGACAACTTCAATTTTTTTATATTTATCATGCTAGTGTTTACTGGTCCAGTTGTGAGGAATTTTGTTTTCTCTATGTTGAGGTGTAATACATACTCAGAACCAGAGTCTGGTCTTCATCAGTAAGTGCTCTAAGACGTCTTTGTTTTCTGCAAGCAAATTTTTGTCATATACGTGTTACAGGTTGTTAAGGAATCTTCCTCCAAAAATGACACCCCATTCTTTTCCCGCTGTATAATCAATCCCTTTTCTCTGATTATTTTCTTAGCAAACAGATTTGGTGAGAGCAGTTCTGCTTTTTAACACATGATACCACCTAGAGTTGAACTTGAATACATGGATTTGAGGTGACAGATTTGAGGGAGGGTTTTAATTTTTTAGTTGTGAGGAGAGAGGTCCACCCATGCCAGTGGAAGTTGGCCTAGGTCACAGCTGTGTAAAAAGGAATTGAAACTATGAGGGAAGCAACTCAGCTGAGAGTGAACAAAAATAAGAAATGAAGATGGTAAGGAAAATGGATTATAATTTCTTTCAGATTTTCATTTCAACGAAGGGAAGGATATTTTGAACTTGAGTTTATCTCTGTTGAATGAAATGGGAGGACATTCAGAATTGCCAAGCTTGGACCCTCTTCATTGTCTTATTTAGACTTGTGATATGAACTCTGGCAAGTCAGTCTGGATTTCCTGATTGTGCTTCAGGGACAGAAAATGGAATGGGAGTTGAATTTCTTGTTTTAATGAACTTGTGTTTTTTAAATTAACTTGATACACTGTCAGGAATAATTTCAGGAGCTTTAGGGAAGTAATAGGTAAAGTAAATGTATTGTAGTGGATTTAAAAGGAGAAAATTATTAATACTGGAAGAATGTCCACAAAAGTGGAAGCCCGAATAATATACTATTGGTCTCTGACCAATGTGTCCTGACTTGCCTGGGACTGTCTTGGCTTATCTGTTACATAATTCTAGTGTGTGAAGGAGCACTGCTGTTGCAAGTAGTAAGTGCTTGGCTGTTAATCCAAAGTTTGGCAGTTTGAACCCACTTGGTGGCTCCATGGGAGAAAGAACTGCTGAAATGCTCCCATAAAGATTGTTTTTGTTATTGTTAGATATTGTTAGTTGCTGTTATGTCACATAGGACTCAGTGACCCTATGAACAATAGCACTGAATCCTGTCCTATCCGTGTTGTACCTCTAATATTACATCTATCTATGTTTACCTGTTGTTCATAAGGTTTTCAAAGAACTGTTATTTCAGAAGTGGATGGACAGTCCTGCTTCTTAGCCTTAATCTAGGAGCTCTGCTACAATCTGCCCACTGTGGGTGACCCTTCTGGCATTTGACACACCGCTGACATAGTTTCCAGCACCCCACTTATACTAGTACACTGGGCAGGCACACAAGTATTGTACTAATAAGAGCTAGAAAACTTTTTAGAAGTATTCTACTCCATCACATAAGGACACTAGGAATGAACCACAACTAACCACACCTCACAATAATCCCCATATGAGTAGAGGAATACAACAGCATGTTGTTAGTGCCCTCAAGTTTGCTGTGACTCACAACAGCTCTGTGACCAGGAGATGCAATCTTGCCTTATCATGCACCGTTTCCACAATCCTCACCATGTGCACATCTATTTGTGTAGTCACTGTGTGAAACCATCAAGTTGAGGGTCTTCCTTTCTCTGACTCTCCACCTTCCCCAACACGATGTCTTTTTTCAAGGATTGGCCTCTCCTAAAAACACGCCTGCACTATGTGGGACAGTTTTACCATCTGCCTCTAAGGAGTGCTTCCTTTAAGACAGACATATTTGCTCCTTTGGCGGTCCATGAGATGTTCATCACTCTTCTGCAACAGTGTACCTCAAAGATATCAATTCTTCTTCCATCATTCTTATTCACTGTCCAACTTTCAGATGTATGGGGAACAGTGGAAAAGACAATAGTTAGGATCAGGTGCAGCTTAGCCTTCAAACTGGAGTCCTTGTTCTTTAGCACTTTGAAGAGATTCTTGACAGCAGATTTTCCCAATGCCACATGTACTGAATTCTTGACTGATGCTACCATGGGCATAAATAGTAAATCCAAGTAAAATAAAATCATTACATAGTTGATAACTTCACTTTTTTCTTCAACTATTGTATAGTGACTTTTAAACCCTATTTTCCATACCAATGGATAAGAGATTATAAAACTTATAGTTAAGGGATATTTCAGTGTTCTCTGCTCATCTGCTACAGCTCCTTGAGGAGGATGAAAGGGTAGGCTTTGTAAGAACTGTGGACATTTATTATTATTATTATTATTATTATTACTATTTACTTGTAGATGGATATGCTTGATCTTCAGAATTAGCGCTCATGTACAATCTGCTCTCTTGTACTCCTGACTCAGAACAAAGCAGGGTCTCTTTCTCAGGAACAAGGCAGCAGTTTCCAACTAAAGGAGTTCTGTCCCTTATCATGAGGGAATATTAATCAGTTTCTGGAGATATTTTAATTATCAAAATGGGGGCTACTGACATAGTGAGTAGGGGTGCAACTAGACGTCTTAGCGTGCACAAAACAGTATTCCCTTAAAAAAAAAGTCAAAAATCTCAACAAGGCCAAGGTTAAGAAACACTACTCTTCTCTCTTTTTAAAAAAGTTGTTGTACATGCAACTACATATATCTAGTTCATCAGGGTGCAGGTGATAATGGTTCAGGAGATAGTTTCCACATGCAGTGATGAAAAAAGTATCAATTTTATCCTTTTAGCTTGTAGATTTGGGTGGTCTTTAGGTCTGGTTTATCAGCCCTCCTGGATGTGAAATGAGCTGCCTGGTATTATTTCATAAAATCTTTCTTAATTAGATTGTCCAGAATTTGTTTCTCTTGTTTACCACCAAGAACACTGGTTGATGCTGAATAGTTTAATCAAAATCCATTGCCATCAAGTTGATTCCAACTCATAGCTAGTTTTGATTAGAGTAGATTGGCTCCACAGGATTTTTTTGACAGTGCCCTTAATGAAATCAGATCACCAGGCCTTTCCGTGTGGTGCTACTGGGTGAGCTCAAACTCTTAGGTTAGCAGGTGAGAGCAAACTGATTGCACTACCTTTGTTGTTAGGTGTCATTAAGTATGACTCCTAGTGACCCTGTGAACAAGTGATCTGAACGCTGTCCTATCCTGTGTCATCCTCACAATCTCTGACACACTCAAGCCTATTGCCACAGTCACCATGCCAACACACCTGGTCAAGAGTCTTCCTCTCTTTTGCTGCCCCTCAACCTTCCCAAATACGATGTCCCTTTCCAAGGAATAACCTCTCCAAGCAATATGCCCAAAGTATGTACTACCTTGAGGGGGAGGGGAACCAATAAAATCAACCCACTACCTTGTAGTTGATTCCAACTCATAGTGACCCTGGTTGTGTTAATAAAACCTTTGTTTTAATTTTTAGTGCCATCTTAACACTTATCACCTATTTAAATTATATGTCTCCTACACTGAGGTGAAGTACCACTACATAATTTTGATTTATGTAATTCTCTGCGTTGGCCACATAGGTAGATATTTGGTCTCATTTTTTTTAAAAAAAAAAGATGACCCAACAGAATGTGGAAATTATTGAACAATATCTTTAATATGACACGAAATGAAAAGCAATATTTAAAAACCACTGGAATAAGGGAGTTCTGGTGGCCTAGTGGCAAGAACTGCACTGCAATCCTGGAGGAGCACAGTTCTGATTGACCAGATGCTTCACCGGAGAAGGAGGGGCAATCTCCTGTGCCAGTTGGATCAGACTTGACGGTACACCACAAGGGGGGAAAAATGCCTAGAACAGCATATTGAAAGAGAACGTCAAGAAATTCAAGGTGAATTCAGAAGTTGCCATGTCAGGTGGGATATCATTGCTGATGTCAGATGGATCTTGGTTGAAAATAGAGAATATAAAAAAATGTTTACTTGTGCTTTATTGACTGTTATTGTTATGTGCCGTCGAGTCACCTGCGACTCACAGCGACCCTATGTACAACAGCCCTAAACCCTGCTCTGTCCTCTACCAATCTCATTGTCTCTGACACACCCACTCTGATTACCCCAGTCACTGAATCAATCCACCTCTTCCTCTCCTGTGCTGTCCCCCCACCATCCCAAGCATGACGTCTTTCTCCAAGGACTGGTCCCTCCTTGCAACATGTTTAAAGTATGTTAGACGAAGCCTCAG
>NW_006399858.1:5048345-5052826 GCF_000299155.1 Elephantulus edwardii
AGAGTATTGAATGTACCATGGACTGCCGAGAAAACAAACAGATTCATCCTGGAGAGGATTAAACCAAGCAACTCCTTGGAAGCAAGGATTCTGGGGCTTCATCTGACATACTTTGGGCATGTTGCAAGGAGGGACAGGTCCTTGGAGAGGGACATCATGCTTGGGAGGATGGAGGGATGGCGCAAGAGGGGAAGACCCTCTATGAGGTGGATTGATTCAGTGACTGGGGTAATTGGGATGGGTGTGTCAGAGGCAATGCGATTGGCACAGGATAGAGCAGGGTTTAGGGCTGTTGTACATAGGGTTGCTATGAGGCACAAATGACTCGACAGCACATAACAACAACAGTGTGGAGAAAATACTGAGGTTGTTAACTATTTCATCTTGCTCAAATCCACAATCAAAACTCTCGACACCAACAGTCAGGAAATTAAAAGATGAGCTGCTTTGGGAAAAACCTGCTGTCAAGGACCTCTACAGAGTGCTAAAGAGAAGCAGTGTCACACTAGACACTAAGGTGTGCCTGATTCAAACTATAGTCTTCTTTATTGCTTGTTATTAATTTGAGAGCAGGACAATGAATACAGATGACAGAAGAATTGATGCCTTTCAGTTTGATGCTGGAGAAGAGTACTGACAATACCATGGACTTCCAAGTGAACAAACAGGTCTGTTCTGGAGAAAGTGAAACCAGTTTGCTCCTTGGTGGTGAGGATGTTGAAGCTCTGTTTCACATACTTTAGGCATGTTACCTGGAGGTCTCATTCCTTGGAGAAGGACATTATGCTTAGAAGGGTAGAGGGACAGCCAGGAAAGGAAGACCGTGGATGAAATGGACTGACCCAGTGACTATGGCATTAGGGACAGGAGTGTTAGAGACAGTGAGGTTGACCCAGGATAAGGCAAGGTTCAGAGCCATTGTTCATAGAGTTGCTATGAGTCTTAGTTGACTTGGCAGCACATAACAACAATAATCAATATATACATTGCATCTCTCCACATTTCATGTTCATAAAAGTTGTTAGAAACAGATTATGATAAAAAGCACAGGTTCTAGAAACTAATTGACTTTAATTCTTCCTCCTTCATACTTGTATCCTCCATGCTAACTCTCTTGTCATAGTTAATGAAACTATCTTTGTAATCTGCTTTTTTATCTGCAAAATAGTTGTTGTACCATCGAGTTGTAACAGAGCTGACCCACCAGTGGGTTTTCAGAGGTAGTAAATTGCACAGGCGGAGATTGCCTATCCTTCTCACTTGGAGCGACTGATGGCTTTGAACTGCATGTCTTTGGGATTGCAGTGCAGTGTCTTACCATTGGGAGCCACCAGAACTCCCCAAACACAACTTATTAAGTCTGCAAAATAAGACAGGAAAACAATGGATCCCACTTATAAGATTGCTAAATGCATATCACAAGGTTTACCACAATTGTAAAAATGTCAGATACCCTATGGTAAATCTATAGAGTGTGACCTAACACAGAATAGAAGTACCACATTTACTTGGTCATTCCTAACAGAGCTCTAGTGGTCTAGTGGTAAGGAGCTGTGCTACCAACTGCTCTGTGGAAGAAAGATTGACAGTTTCCTCCTATGCTATTTACTCCCTCTGAAAACCCACCGAAGGGTCAGCTATCAGTCAATTCTAACCCGACAGTACTTAATAACAACAATGGTAACCAGACAGCCACAAGAACAAAAAATTATCTAGGAGAAAGTGCCATCAGAGTGCTCCTTAGAGGTAATGATAGTAAAACTTCACCTCACACGCTTTGAGCATGTTGTCATGAGGGATTAGTCCTCGGAAACAGATATACCGGGAAAGGTAGAGGATCAGCAAAAGAGAGGAAGATTCTCCATGAGGTGGCATGTCACAGTGACACCAATGGGCCTGAGCATGCTGGAGATCATGAGGATGGCATAGGATTCAGCGAGATTCAGATCTGTCCCTCGTAGGATCACTATAAGTTCTAGTTGACCTGACGGTACCTTGTTCTGTGGCTTAGTGGTAAGGAGCTGCATTATGAACCCAAAGGCACATGGTTCAAATCCACCAGCTGCTCTGTACAAGAAAATAGACTGTATCCTCCCATGAGATGTACTGCTTCTGAGATATCATTTCATATACATTAGGCATGTTGTCAGGGTGGGCCAGTCCTTGTGAAGAGACATCATCCTGGGAAAGGTAGGAAGTTGATGAAATGAAGACCCTCAATAAGACGGTTTGTCATAGTGAATGTCAACGGGCTTGAACTATGTGCAGATCATTACAATGTCAAAGGATAGGACACGGTTTCCAGCTATTGTTCATAGGGTTGCTGTGAGTCATAGTCAACATGATGGCATCTAACAACAACAACAACAACAACAACAACAGATTTTAGTTGAGAGTTGCATCTTCCATGCAACTGGGTCTTAGAGGTTTACTAGTACCTATTGCCAGACCACTTGAATGACTTGTGTAGAGACCCACCAGATGTTTTCTATATCCAGATATCATGAGTTTCCATGAGTTGTCTATCTATCTTTTTTGTTTATTTGTTTGCTAGAAGCTCAGACAGATTCTTTAGGACTCAGGTTAAACCCTTAGTGGCTCAGAGTTTCGTCACTTTTAGTTAAATTTTGTAAATATTCAGGCATGTGAGAGTGTTAAAGAACTGCTCAGATTGAAACAAATGAGGGAGAGAACAGTTTAAAAGCGATATATACTTGGGTATTATAGTTATGATAAGAGTCCAGAATGAAGGTTGCATAGTGCACTGTACTGGGGGGGGGAGGGAAGGTTGCATAGTGGACTGTACTGGGTGGGGGCAGCGGGAGGTTGTATATAATAGAAGGAGTTTTTCTTGTACTTTTCAAAAAGAAGAGAGAACTGGGTGGGGAGGGATGGGCAGGGAGAAAAATGCAACAATGAATGAAGGGAAGTCCAAAATCTCTGTAAACGTTCATTAAAATTAGTAAAATAAAATCTTTAAAAAGAAATGCTTGTAATAAAATCACATGACACATGAGATCCAGCAACTTCTTCAGTTTGAAGCTTATAAAATTAAATACAGAAAGAAAAATTTAATAGGCCCTTCTCCGGGCTTTGAGCTAGTCTGTGACTAAACTCCCCAAGAAGTTTGGGAACATTGGTAAATATGGGATGCGTTACGGTGCTTCTCTCAGAAAAATGGTGAAGAAAGTGGAAACCAGCCAGCAAATTGAGTACATTTGCTATTTCTGGGACAAAATAAGAATGCAGACCTGCCTGCTAGGCTTCTGGCAAGTCGGAAACTGGCTGCATCGCTGTCTGCAAACACAGTGAGGTCTGTTACCACAGGCTGGAAGACCGAGGAACTGGAATCTGTGTGAACTCTCCCTCTGCAATAAAGGGTTAAGGTATGCAACAGTCACAGTCAAGTGGGAAAAGAAAAGAGGCCAATACCTACAAATTGGACGTACTGTATTCTTTCAGTTCCAGTGCCCCGTGTGACTTGGTTCTAACTGGTTTTCTATGTTAAAACCTATTGGCAATTCAAACAGCCCGACTTTTCCTTTGCCCACTGGTTCTTTAATAGAAGAGGCTCTTTTCTAAATTGAGTTCTTCTCTTTCCCTATTTCTCATTTCCTCTTTCCTTTATACTTAGACCTCAGTCCCCTGGATAAGTTTACAGAGCCACCACTGAGATTTAGAAACAGAATACTTCCAAATTGTCATTTTTTAACGAGAAAAGCAGTTTTTCTGATTTCTAGGGTATAAAACACTTCGAAGACAGAATATGCAGTACTCGTTGACTCCCTTTCTCCTTATCACTGATCTTTCTTCTTCAATATTAAAAAACCCCAAAAGTCCCACAACAGCTTATTGCTGCATGTTTGTGGGGAAGAGAAGGATGCAGCCTCCCTCTGCTCCTCTGCAGTGGACTCAGATACAGGAGGCCTCCCAAAACAAACAGGCCTTGGGCATCCACGAACACAGAAAACCACTCAACCATGCCGAGGTATTTGAATCCGTGCACAGCAATTTCTTGCCAGTGTATAAACAAAACAACACAGAGGCCAAGGGCATAGTCTTCGTGAATTATCCCAGCAGCGTCGTGTGAATCCAAAATAGGGGAATACTGGGAAAATGAGACATCCAGGATGTGGGGAAATAAGCACTTCTAACAAACTGGTTTTCTTTCGAGTTTTCTGTGAGAAGACTTAGCTCCCGAAAGAACCAGAAAATGAGCTGGTGTTGCGGCAGGGCTGGGATTTTCTTCTTCTGTTTTTTTTTTTTCCTTGACCTTTTCTCTTACTCAGTCTTCAGGTTCTGACCATGTTTCTGTATGATTTTAACCAAAGTTTGCAGAATTAGTTGGATTTTCATTCATTCATCGCTGCACAATTTCTTCCCATATATATGTTGTTGTTGTTAGGTGCCATCAAGTCGCTTGTGACTCATAGCGACCCTATGTACAACAGCCCTAAACTCTGCTCTGTCCTGTGCCAATC
>NW_006399858.1:5057091-5058932 GCF_000299155.1 Elephantulus edwardii
GAAAAACTGGACATCGTCAAAATGAAGTGGAAAGCATAGAGATCTAAATCTAGGCATTAGAGAGCTGAGATAGACTGGCATTGGCCATTGTGAATCAGATAATCATATTTTCTGCCATGCCAAGAATAAAAAAATGAAGAAGAATGAGGTTGTATTCATGGTCATAATTACCCAGAGCTGTTGTAGTTGTGTGCCACCCAGTTGGAATAGACCTGTAGCTGATCCTCCAGTGGGTTTTCAGAGATGGTGAATGACATGGGAGATTGCCCATCCTTTTGCACAGCAGCTGGTGAATTCAGATAGTGAGCCTTCAGGCTTGTAATGCAGCTTCTTGCCTCTTGGCCCAGAGTTGTCTAGAAAGCACAACGATTTACTCAGCCATTTCAAGACTGAGATAATTGGACCACTCAAAAATATTTAGGTTTCTTGTGAAAAGACAGACTTTTAGTTACATCGATTATCTCTGTCTGCTTTCTATTTTTCCTGCTTTTCCAGGCCAAGTTCTATAGAATGAAAAAGAATGCAGCAATTAATACACAGGGGAGGAAAACATCCAGATGGCACAACCTGGCTTGCTGAGAGTGAGGGCTAGAAACGGTTACTGCAGAAGATGGACTACAGGCTTTGGTGTCGATTGCATCTCAACATTAAGAAAACAAAGGTCTTCACCACAGAACCAACAGTCAACATCATGTATGATAGTTTGAGAAAGGATCAAAATTGACCAGGTTTGCTAACAAGTGGCTCATTACTTCAGTTTTTATGCTGATAAGTGCTGTTAAGTATAAATGATTAAATGAAAGAAATAATGCAAGAAAATTTAATAATCAGAAAAAATTTTAACAAATGACTATTTTAAGATCAATTTTTCACCTTTAACCTGTTATACTTAAAAATATTTATTCTTTACTCTTACAAATCTTCAGTGATTTCATCACCGTAAAACTGCCAAATTATATGCACTTCAATATATAATAAGGATAATGAATCAAGTCTTTCTGGAATCACTGTTGTATGCTGAACATTTTTTAGTCTCCTTAAGGATGGAACATTCTGTTATGCAGTTTGTGACTATAAAGTTAGAAGGCAAAGATGGTGAAAATTTATTTCACTTACTTTGGGTATATTTTCAGGATGAATTGGTCCTCACTGTAGAGGGACATCCTGCAGGGAAAGACAGAAGGTTCCCAAAAGAAATGAAGACCTTCAGAGATACAGATTGACACAGTGGTTACCACAATTGGCTTGAGCATGACAGAGATCATGAGGGAGGCACAGGAAGGGGCAGACTTCAGGTCTGTTGTTCATAGGGACACTATAAATAGTCGATTTAATGACACCTAACAAGAGAGATAGGAACAGGAGTGGCATCCACTTCCTAAACCACATATGTATGGAAACTCTATGAACTTGGAAAAATGATGATAGTTATAGAAAGGCATTAGGTCTTTTGTTCATAAAAGTGCTATGAGTTGTACTCGACTTGAAGGCAATCAACATCATCATCAACAACTACAGCAACAAGAAAGATACGAGATTGTGTAATTTCGACTTTGGTAAATATGCCTTTTTGACTATGCAAAGGCTTTTGACTGTGTGGATCATAACAAGCTATGGCTGACTCTGAGAATAATGGGAATCCCAGAACATTTGGTTGTTCTTATGCAAAACCTATACTTGGACCAAGATGCAGTCGTCAGAACAGAGCAAGGAGACACTACATAGTTCAAAATCAAGAAGGGTGTCCGTCAGGGATGTATTCTGTCTCCATACCTTTTCAATCTGTATGCAGAACAGATCATCCGAGATGCTGGGCTGTACAAGGAGGAATGTGGCATCAG
>NW_006399858.1:5060852-5063290 GCF_000299155.1 Elephantulus edwardii
AATAACAGACTTTTTCATTGTGATATGTCTTTTAATTTCCTAGCTACTGGTGCTAAGAGCGTTGACTGTGGAGCCAAGCAAACTAAAGCTGTGAAAAATCTCAATCTCTTCACCATCTATCCTGATGCTACCAGTTGGCCCAGTGTTTTCTTGATGTTGAGCTTCAACCCATATTGAAGGCTGCAGTCCTTGACCTTCTGCAGCAAGCGCTTCAGGTCCTCTTCATTTTCAGCAAGCCAGGTTGTATCATTTGCATAAAGCAGATTGTTGATGAATCTTCCACCAATCCTGATGCCACACTTCTTCTCATAGAGCCCAGCCTCTAATCTATTCTGCATATAGGTTGAAAAGGTATGGCCATAGGACACATCCCTGACATACATGTAAAGGTATTTGACTGCATCATAACAAATTATGGATGACATTGAGAAGAATAAGAATCCTAGAATAGGTAAATATTCTCATGTAAAACCTATGCATCGACCAAGAAATAGTTGTCTGAACAGAACACTGGAACACTACAAGGTCTGAAATTAGGAAAGGCATAAATCAGGGTTGTATCCTTTCCCCATCCCTATTAAATCTGTATCACGAGAAAAATCATTTAAGAATCTGGACAATATGAAGATCAATGAAGTGTCAGGATTGGAAGAAGTCTCATCAGCAACAACATTCAACATACTCAACTCAATCAACAAATGACACAATCTTGCAGGTAGAAATTGAAGAAGACTTGAAATGCTTACAGAAGATCAAAGACCATGGTCCTCACTATGGGTTACACTTCAACATCAAGAAAACAAAAATCTTCACCACTGGACCAATAAGATGGAGAAAAGATTCAAGTTGTCACTGATCTCAATTTACTTAGATCCAACAATCAACATCCATGATCACAGCAATTAAGAAATCAAAAGATGTGTTGAATTGGAAAATTCTGTTGTCAAGGACCTCTCCAAAGTGCTAAAGAAAAAAAATGTCAGTTTAAAGACCAAAATGTACCTTAGTCAAACTATAATCTTTTCAGTTATTTCCTATGCATAAAAAAATTGGACAATGAATAAAGAAGACTAAAGAAGAATTGATGTCTTTGAATTGTGGTGTGGCAAAGAGTATTGAATATGCCATGGAATGCCAAAGAAACAAATAAATCTAGTTTGTAGGAAGTGCAACCAGAGTGCTCCTTAGAGGTAAGGATGGGAAAACTTTGTCTAAAATGCTTTGAGCATCTTACCAGGAGTGAGTCCATGGAAAAAACCCATCAGGCTGGGAAAGGTGGAAGGTCAAAGAAAGACAGGAGAACACTCCAGGAGAGAGATTAATAAAGTCACTGTAACAAAAAGCTGGAGCATGGCAGAGATCATGAATATGGTTCAAGATAGGGCGAGGTTTAGATCTGTTGTTCATAGCGTCACTATGAATCATAGTTGACTCAACAGCAACTAACAATGATATCCTTGCCTTAGGATCTTTGGTGACACTGGAGTTAAAGCATTTAGTTGCTAACCAAAAGGCCAGTGGTTTGAAGTAATAAGCCAGTACTTAGGAAAAAGAGAAAGCATTCTGTTTCTGTGAGGATTTACAGCCTTAAGAACCCTGTGGGCAGGTCTAGTCTGTCCTACAGAGTTACTCTGAGTTGGAGTCAATTCCAATGCAGTGATTTTGGACTTTGGATAGTCTGACTGCTTCTCTTCATGATAGCTTAGGGAATTCGAGTGTCTTAGTCTGTAGCATGTTGCACTGTTACTTAATATCACTAATACCAGATTCAAGCAAAATCTTGGTGGAGATTATAAAAAAATGACTAAACATTGTTAGAGAACTCCCAGTAATATAAGCCAGGTCTACAAGAGGCTGTGGCACTAGACATTGCTGATGTCAGATGGATCTTGACTGAAAGCAGAGAGTTACCAGAAGGATATCTCTTTGTGTCTTATTGACTATGCAAAAGCATTTGACTGTGTGGATCACAAAAAATTGTACTTATCATTGAGAAGAATGGAAATCTCAGAGTACTTGATTGTGCTAATCTGAACTTATACCTGGAAAAACAAGCTGTTGTCCAAACAGAACAAGGAAACACTGAATGGTTCAAAATCTAGAAAGGAGTGCATCAGGGATGTATCCTTTTTCCATACTTTTTAAATCTATATGTGAAACAGATCATTCAGGAGGCTGGACTTTATGAAAAAGTATGTGCATCAGGATTGGAGGAAGACTTATCAATAACCCTCATTATGCAGATGACACAACTTTGCGCACAGAAATTAAAGAGAGCATAAAGTATTTGCTGGAGACGGTGAAGGTCAAGGACTGAAGCCTTCAGTATGAATTGCAATAGAAAGTTTCATCATTGATTATGCAAAGGCATTTGACTGTGTGGATCATAACAAACTGTGGCTGACTCTGAGAAGAATGGGAATCCCAGAACATTTAAT
>NW_006399858.1:5063390-5075289 GCF_000299155.1 Elephantulus edwardii
AGGATGGTGAAGATATTGAGATAGTTAACAGTTTTAGTTTGTGTGGCTCCACAGTCAACACTCTTGGTAACAGCAGCCAGGAAATCAAGAGGCAAATTGCATTGGAAAAGTCAGCTGGGAGGGACCTCTCAAGAGTACTAAAGAGCAATGATGTCAGGCTGGAGACTAAGTTGCTCCTGATCAGGCTATAGTCTTCCAAGTTATATGCTATGCATCTGAAGGTTGGACAGTGATTAGGGATGATAGAAAGAGAATTGATGGTTTTGAGTTGTGGTGCTGGAGAAGAGTGTTGAATATACCATGGACTGCTAGGAGAACTAAAAGGTTTGTCCTTGAGAGGGTGAAATGGACTGCTGCTCCTTGGTGTCAAGGATTCTGAAGCTTCTTCTGACATACTTTGGGCATGTTGCAAGGAGGAACTGGTCCTTGGAGAGGGACATCATGTTTGGGAGAGTGGAGGGATGGCACAGGAGAGGAAGACCCTCAATGAGATGGATTAATTCTGTGAGTGGAGTGGTGGGAATGACTATGTTTGAGATGGTGAGGTTGGCACAGGATAGAACGGTGTTTAGGTCTCTTGTACATAGGGTCACTATGAGTCTCAAGCAACTCGATGGCACATAACAACAACATTGTAGATTTATATATGTCTACATGAATAAAATTTGTCTTTCCTGAATCTGTAAAATTCGTTCCTTTTAAAGAATGAAAGTGTCACATTTCTCCATAAAGGCATTGGGAAGAGCCTATCTAGGTTTTATTGGATATATTCATGCATTCTTCGTCAGATATATACACACTGTTTGAAAAGTAAAATCCATTTGAAAGAATTTCATGTGCTTTTGTCTTTCTTTTTCATGCGGAATTCAAATGTATCAGTGATGATGTAGTGTGTGGGTATGTGACATTTATCTCTGCCATTCAATTATTCAAGAGCACTTTTGGAGTTTATGTGTTCATTCCTAGTGTTTGTCATACAGCAAACTGCTTGATAATCAGTATTTGGCAAATTTGCTTTGTTGTGTTTTCAAAACTGTTCTCTTACATTTTCTAAATGACCTGTTAATGGTTGGTAGAGATCTGTGTATATCTTTAATTTTACTTCTGAATTTTGGAGGGTTTGATTAATCCAAGGAAAATACTATAGGGTTTATTATTCCACATATCCAGCAGAGAAATGATGAAAATTATATAAGTATTCAAGTCTTTGATTCATAGTGTCACTATGAGTCGTCTACGACTCGATAGCACTTAACAACAACAACATAGAGCTCTGTTGGCCTAGAGGACAGAAGGTTATACTACCAAGCCAAAGGTGGGTGATTATAATCTGTGGCACTCAGGTCTGGTTTTAATTATTTTTGGTCAAATATTCTTTTAAGTGGTATAGCACTAGTCTTCCCATTTGCTATATAGAGGTAACTCATGGTTACTGTGATGCTAAACACTGTGACACTGATATGCCAAATGTGATAACGATTACCCATGGTGGACAGTGTTTGATGGAGCTCCCCAATTAAAACAAGCTTGGATGCAGGAGTGGCATCCACTTCTGAAATAGCTTTTAAACCACAACATATTCCTTTTAAACAGTTCTTTCTCTCATCTGTTTCAGTGTAGTGTTCATTATTTATCCCCTCTTTTCTTAGTTTCCCCCTACCCCCGTGGACTGACATAGAAAGACATACTTGATCATTGCTTAAATAAATTTCAAGGGCCTCTCATCAGTGAATAGAGACTGCAGGGGCAGGGGACAGAAAACGTACAGATTAATGGAACACAAATCAACTGTTTCTGGACAACGATCTACTGTGTTGGCTCTTATAAGATTAAGTGAATGTGACACACTTGGTGTGGAGATGGCATGGTTATTATGTTATTATCATTTTTATGTTGTTTACCTTTATCACTTCCTGATATATTAACAGCATTGTCAAAATTGGCCTGAGCACTTGGAAAAATACATTTCCAAGCTTCATAAAAAGAGTGAAGTATTTGATCTGCAACTTCATTACCAGTATGACTTTTTCAAGCTAGTCATTGCGATAAATTGCTTGACATCTTTTTCATTTGTTGAAGATAAATATCACCAAACAATACTTTGCCAAACTACATGAGAAGGGTCTGGAGTAAAATATATAAACCGAAATCTTGAGTTGTACTTATTTTATTAAATTCATCAAACTTTATCACTTACTCAAAAAACTCCCAAAACTGAAAGCTGCCTTTGGGTTAGCAGCACAACTCCCTACAGACCACAGTACCAGAGTTTCCTTATCACTTATTAAGTTTGCTAAGTCATCATAAACTATTTTATAAATATGCAATTAGTTGCCATTTCCTGTGTTACCATATTTTGAGATGGGATCTGTATTTAAAAAACAAGTCTCCAAAATACTGAAAACAAAGTATCAACAGACTGGGAAAAAATATTTGGCAATGGCATTATTTTCTTCTTGTTGTTAGGTTGCCTTGAGTCAAGCATGACCCATAGTGATCCTATGAATAACAGGTCTGAACCCTTGTCCTATCCTGTATCTTCCTCACATTCTCTCACACACATGTGCCCACTACTGTAGTTACTGTTACAATTCATCTGCCTGAGGGTCTTTCTCTCTTTGGCCAGCTCTCCACCTTTCCAAGCATGAGGAATAGCCTCTCCTAGCAACATTCCCACAGTATGTGAGATAAAGTTTCAGCATCCTTGTCTTCAAGAAGCACTGTGACTTCACATTTTTCCAAGACATATCTGTTTGTTCCTTTGGCAGTTCATGAAATATTCAGCACTTTCCTCCAACACCGCAGCTCAAAGGCATCAATTCTTCTTTTGCCATCCTTATTCATTATTCAGCTTTCAGATGTGCAGTGATGGAAAAGCCCATGGCCTAAATCAGATGCATCTTAGTCCGCAAATTGACATCACTGCTCTTCAACAATTTGGAGAGTTCCTTGGCAGCAGACTTTCCTAGTGCAGTACATCTCTCTTTCTCCTGACTGGTGATACCAAGGATGTTGATTGCAGAATCAAGTAAGATAAAGTCACTGTTTCAATCTTTCCTCCATCTATCTTGATGTAGTCTATCAGTCCAGTGGTGAGAATTTTTGTTCACTTGAAGTTGAGATACAATCCATGTAAAGGCTGTATATTTTGATTTTCTGCAGCAAGCACTTCAAGTCTTCCTTACTTTCACCAAGCAAGTTATGTCATCTACATCTTCCTCCTTTCTTGATGCCACATTCTTCTTCATACTGTCCAGCCTCTTGAATAACATAGCTGGTAAGGGGCTCGTATAAAATATTTACAAAACACTCCGGCACCTCAAGAAGAAAAAGACAATCCAATTGTAGACTATATGAAGACTCTTCACCAAAGAAGATTTTCAGGTGTCCAACAAACACATGAAGAAATGCTCAAGATGACTGTTTTTGTTTCTATTATGTGTCATCAAGTCATCTACAACATACAGCGATCCTGTGAACAACAGATCAAAATTGTACTCTACCCTGTACCATCCTCGTGGTCTCCGCCATGCTCCAGCCCATTGGTACAGTCCCTGTGTCAGTCGAGCTTGTTGAAGGTCTTCTTCTCTTTTGCTAATCTTCCACCTTTCCTAGCACGACGTCTCCTTCTAAGGACTGATCCCTCCTGACAACATGCCCAGAGTATGTGAGGCCAAGCATCACCCTCTTCGTTTCTAAGAAACACTCTGGTTGCACTTCCTCCAAAACAGATGTGTTAGTCCTTTTGGAAATCCATAGATTATTCAGTTCTTCTTTCCAAGACCACAACTCAATGGAACTGATTTTTCTTCTTTCATCCTTATTTATTGTCCAACTTTCAGACATGTAGAAAGTAATTAAAAATATTGTCATTTGGATCGGGTGCACTTTAGTCTGTAAACTGATGTCATTACTCTTTAGCACATTGAAGATGTCCCTGGCAGCAGATCCTAAAGCAACATGGCTTTTGATTTCTTGACTGTTGTTGATGGATGATGATAGTGTGTCCAAGTATAGGAGTTGGAAAGTAAAAGAGAAAATTGCTCTATTCAGGCAATGTGATGTTGTTGGTGTTGTGAGGTGCTGTCAAGTTGAGTATAACTCATTGTGACCCTATGGGCAGTGGATCTGAACTCCATCCTTTCTTGTGCCTTCTTCACATTTTCTGACACACTAAAACACGTTGTAGCAGTCACCATGTCAATCCACCTGGTTGAGGGTCTTTCTCTCCACCAACCCTTCACCCTTCCAAGTATCATGCCCCTCTCCAAGGAATAGCCCCTCCTAGCAAAATACCCAAAGTATGTGAGGTGAAGTCTCATCATTCTTTCCTTCAAGAGCACTCTGGCTGCACCCTCTCCAAAATATATTTATTTGTTCTTTTGGGCATCCATGAGATGTTCAGTGCTCTTCTGCAACACCACAACTCAATGACTTTAATTCTTCTTCTGTCATCCCTATTCATTGTCCTGCTGTCAGATGCATAGCAAGTGATCAGAAAGACCATAGCCTGAATCAGACATATCTTAGTCCTCAAACTGACATTATTACTCCTCTATAGAAGCTGGTCTCTATGAAGAGGAATGTGGCATCAGGATTGGAGGGAGAGTCATCAACCTGTGTTATGCCGATGACACAGCCTTGCTTACTGAAACTGAGGTGGGCTTGAAGCACTTGTTGCAGAGGATCAAAAAATGCAACCTTCAATTTGGATTACATCTTAATGTCAAGAAAACAAAGATTTTTACCATTGGATCAATAGGCAACATCATGATAGAGGGAGAAAAGATTGAAACTGTCAGTAACTTCATCTTACTTGGATCCACAATTAACACCCTTCATACCAGTTAGGAAATCAGAAGACGTATTGCATTGGGAAAGTCTGCAGTTGGAGACCTCTCTAAATTATTGAGGAGTAACAATGAATATGACTATACATGGAGAAAATATTGAAAAGCAATAAAAATTTAGAACTAATTATTTTTTCTAGAAGACACATGGAATACAAAATCAGTAGATGGAACTTGGAACATTTAAAACATTGGCCTATTTTTGTGAAAGTGAGGTGTGCAGAGATGCTGCATCTAACTTGTGACTATGAGGGGTCATAGTTAGAAAAACAACCCCAAGTTTAAGAAAGAAGAGTAAAAAGATAAGTCCTTGTGACATTATTGATGCACTGAATTAAACTATCCTGGAGCCAATTTATCTAATTTCATTTTAAATTTTATTTTGTTGTGGAAAATACACAGTGCTCAAAATATACCAGTGCAACAGTTTCTACATGTATCATTTAGTTGCATTATATTATTTCAGTTGTGCAACAATTTTCACCTTTTTTCCCTAGCTGTCTCTCCGTCATTAACATAAACTCACACCCCTCATCCAGGTTCCTATTTAATTTTCTGACCGTTTTTGTCTGTTTTGTCTCACATTGGTAGCTTTAAAACAGCACTGCTAGTATTTAAAACATCATTAATTCTTCAGCTAGACCTTATTTTACCAGCTAAGCTAATCTTTAGGGAGCTCTTGTGGCCAAGGGGCAAGAAGCTGGGCTACACTCCCAAAGGCATGTGGTTCAAATACGACCAGCTACTTCATGGGAGAAAGATAGACAATCTCTTCCCATGCAATTAACTGCCTCTGAAAACCCACCAGAGGGTCAGCTATCGGTCAGTTCCAACTCGGTGGTACACAACAACCACAAGTTAATCTTTAGGAGGTATTTTTGGACTAAGGCTTAATGATCATCTCAGAGCAGTAGTTTCAAAGATTTATCCATCTTCCATAGCTCCAGAAAGTCTAGAATCCAGGATCATTTAAAAATCTTCCTTTTCCTCATTTTGAACAGGATTTTTCTATGAAACCTTGATCATCATAGCACAGGTGGTGGTGGTTGTTTCTATGCTGTCAAGTTGGGACTGACTCAGAGCTGACTCTCCAGCGGGTCTTCAGAGGCAATCGCCAGGTAGTTGAGTGTCCATCTTTCTCCCACAGAGCAACTGGTGGATTCAAACCACACACACTAGGACTGGAAGTGCAATGCCTTACCACTAAACCACAAGAGCTCCCTCACAGCAGAGGCAGTTGTTTATGGAGGCAATTAGCCACATAGCCCATACCTTCTTCCTGTTTCAGATTCTCCTTCTTCCTCTGTTGTGGAACCACCTTATCTTTGGTATTCTATTTTGTGAGATGAACTTCTTATAGTTACAACTATTTACACTTGGTCTTTTGTTTCTTATAACTCTGACCCAACTAACTGATAGTCTATGCCAGGAAAAAGGGAGCACTACTTGTTATAGAAATGTTAAGGGAATGAACATATTTGAGAATAATAAAATAATTCTTCTGGAACTGGAAAATGAAAATATAAACTTCTTGGATAAATTAAATAGCAGGTTAGATGTAGTTAAAGTGACAGTAAAATAAAAGTTGTTGTTGTTGTTGTTGTTGTTGTTGTTGTTGTTGTTGTTGTTATGTGCTGTTGAGTTGACTGTGACTCATAGCGGCCCTATGTGTAACAGCTCTGAAGCTTACCCTGTCCTCAGCCAGTCTCACTGACTCTGACACAGCAACCCTCAATGCCCCAGTTACTGTTATCAATCCATCCATCTCATTTGGGGGTCTTCCTTTCCTGTGCTGTCTCTCTACCCTTCTGAGTATGATGTTCTTCTCCAAGGATTGGTCCTTTTGGGCCACATGCCCAAAGTATGTGAGACAGAGCTTCAAAATCCTACCCTCCAAGGAGAAACTTGGTTTCACACTCTCCAAGACAGACATATTTGTTTTCTTGGGGGTCCACAGTATGTTCAAGACTCTTCCACAGCACCAAAACTCAAAGGCATCAATTCTTCTTCTGTCCTCCTTAGTCACTGTCCAGGTCTCTGATGTATAGCAAGTAATTGCAAAGGCCATGGTCTGGATCAGGCTCACCTTAGTCTCTAGACTGACATTGTTGCTTCTCAGCACTCTGGAGAGGTCCCTGACAGCAGGAGAAATCATGCAAAATGCAGCCTAAAATATGAGAAATGTGAAGCAGAAGTATGTCCAAACTGATAAAAACTGGAACTTTTATAATGTGAAACCCTTTCAGAGAGGAAAAGTTCAAGACATTTTCTCCAAAATGAGTAATAGTAAAGTGGTAAGACTTGACCCTAATAATGACAGAAACCCTCTAAAATGTTCCAATTGACTCTAGCTCTCATAGATTTCACTGTTACTAGATTTAAAGATAGAATGAAAGTGTCTAATTCCCATGTAGGCTTTTCAAAGAATAAAGAGAAATATAAATGAAAGGTAATACTTAATCTGTATAATAATAGGTAATGTTCAATAATGGATGAAAACCACCAATTTTCAGCATTTAGTTGAACTTGTTCTCTTATTAATTTGCAAGTTTTTTAAGAAAAATAATTTTTTTATTGTGTTTCATTCATGGGGACTGTATTTCATCTTTCATTTCCATTGTGCTTCATACAATTACTCATACACACTGTATTTCATACAATCATTCACTATTGATCTGTGTCTATTCTCACCTCATGGCTTTGAGTTCCCATTGACTCTTTCCCTTCCTTCACCCCCACCCCCACCCCCACCCATGAAACTCTGCTATCATAGTGATCCTTAACTTGCCCCCTTTTGGACACTCAACACACATCTTACTAGTTATCTTTCCACTTGAAAAAATAATAGTTTTATGCAATATTTGCCTCTATGAGACCAAGTTAGTTCACTCAGCATGACACTCTCTAGACTTTCCCACATTACACAGTGTTTTATGAAATAGTAGTTCCTTAGTGCTGCATAGTATTCCACTATGTGAATAAAGCACAATTTCTCAATTCACTAGATTGTTAATGGGAATTTTAATTATTTGAATTGTAGTTTTGGATAAGAATATTAACTATGGCATGGAATCTCAAAAGAACAAAGACTATTGCATTGGAACAGATGAAAGAACTGTCTAAAATGAATATATGAATAGGCATTATACATACAACAACCCAGAATAAGAGGCTGTAAAGGGGAGACTGGGGGTGGGGTGGAGGGGAGGTACGTAATTGTGCAAATAAATTTTCTTTTTAAAAACAGTGAACTGGGTGAATTATCTCAGTCACAAAAGGACAAATACTGCGTATTGCCACTGTGGTAAAATGAGACTGACATTGGGTTTAGGGGGAACCTAAGAAAAGAGGGAATAAATAACGTATACTGCATTGAAATAGATGAGGGAGAGAACTGTTTAAAAAGGATCTATGATTAGGTATTATTGTCATGATAAGAGTCTACAGTAAGAACTACATAGTAAAGTGGACTGGGGGGAGGGGGAATTGTATAGCAATGAAAGCATTTTTGTTTTCTTTTCAAGGAGAAAAATGAACTAGGGGGAGGGGTGGACAGGGAGGAAAATGTGCAAAAATGTATGAATGGAAATCCAAAGCCTCTGCAAACTTTCATTAAAATGTCAATTTCTTTAAAAAAGTGAACTGGGGGAGGGGGAGGAGAGGGAGAGGGAGTAAAATGTGCAACAGTGAATGAATAAAAATCCAACTTCTCTGTAAATGTTTGTTACATGATTAAAATTTCATTTTTTAAGAAAAGAATAAATCTGTTTCAGAGAAAGCACAACCATAGTGCTTCTCAGAGGCAACTATGATGAAACTTCATCTTCACGTACATTGCACCTGTTTTCATGACAGGCCAAGGGAGAAGAGACATTGTGCTGGGAAAGGTGGAGAGTAAACAAAGGAAAGAAGCCCCTAGACCCTCCACAAGGTGTATTAACACAGGGACACCACAACGGACTTGAGCATGAACATAAAGGAGACAAGAGAGGCATGTGGCTAATTTTAATACACAAAAAATCCATAATCTTTGCTAAGAGAATGTAAACAATCTAGTAGAAATTAGAAGAAATATTTGCAGTTTAGAGGAGAGAAAATCCTAAATGTCAAAGAATATAAGAAATTAGCTCAGCTTTGGTGTTCAATGAAATTCCAATTAAAAGAAGGTACCTCTCCTCTTATGAGGCAACACTGTGGACATTCAAAATAGATAATGCTGCTGCAGAACAAGAGAATAACCTCTCATCTTTAGAAGGGAAATGAACACATTTGGGTAGAGTCATGACAGAAGAAATCATGCAGCTATTACAGCTACGATGTAACCATGTATTTAGAAACATACCTGATATTTTAAATGATAAGCAACCTGTTTCAGAATAGTTATACATAGTCTTGTAAGTAAACAAATAAAACCGTCAAAACACAGGTAAAGGAGAAGTATTGGTTGGTATTAAGTGTTTGTTTCGCGTTATAACACTTGGAGCTTTCTGGAAGTTGTGAGCAGTGCATTTCCTGATACTAGCACTTCTGCCCCATTTACTTCTTTCCATTATTTATAAAACCTAATATACACATTTAGGCTTTTATATAATACCAGTCCCCAAGGGCAGGCTGATAAGCATACGAGGACTTTGCAAAGAGCCCTGAATGCTGTTAGGGCTGCTTCAGTGAGTATCTGAATGTTTTCGTCTTTGCTTAATAGGGTGAGCAGGCAAAAATGTGCTATCAGGGCACGTGCTTACTCAGATCTTCAGAATTTGAATCCACTAAGAATTTTGTTCTAATAATTTTGTTTCTTGGTCTAAGGTTGCAATGAACCATTATTCAAGAAACAAAAACCGACTGTTAATATTTGAGGTAAAATGTGGCATACAACCAAGTCTCTATTAGTGAGTTTGACACTTGGGTAGAAACATTAACTTGTCCCAGCCATTAGGATGCTATTATTTAGTGTACTAGCAATGAACTTAATGATTCTCCACACAGCACTTATTCCCAGCGAGATTCTTAAGAAGAAGAGAGTTCATTAAGTTCACTGATGCTGTGATATTATGAATTAACAGAGAAACAGAGCGGTTCCAAGATGAAGCACCCAGTGCTGGAAGGACAAAGACACAAGACAGGTTAATGCCACAGATTATACAGTGAGGTGTCTAGAGACTTGTCCTAGAGGCCAGTTGTGTTATTCTGCCAAGTTCCTTCTGTCCCTCCATCCAATAAGTGAGGGATGAATTTTCAATGAATGTTTCTCAAATTCCCGAGGAAACTTCTTCTGCAAGAGAAGTGATGCAAAGGACAGAGAACTTCCAGACTCCCCAAGCCCGAGAAAGTCGAGTGACTTTGTTTCTGTTTTATACGCAAGAGTTCCAGGTATTATTTTGTTCAAAATAATGTTTGAAGGCATTGTAACAGCTGGCTTCCTTGTTCTTAAGCACTTCTAAAAAGGTTGTAGTCCCAAGCAAAGCGCAAGAAGTTACATGCACTTCCTTCAATGTGCAGTTTTCACTGTGTCAACAGTAGAGTTTCCCAGAGTCCATTCTGGGAAACTCTTATGTGAATATTAAAGGAGTAAGGATGATAGAAGGATAATTGATGCTTTTGGATTGTAGTGATGGAGAAGAATATTGAATATACCATGGACTCCTAAGAGAACAGATTATCCCTAGAGAAGGTGAGACCAAGCTGCTCCTTGGAGGCAAGGATTCTGAATATTCATCTGACATACTTTGGACATGTTACAAGGGGGACCAGTCCTTGGAGAAGGATGTCATGCTTGGGAGGGTGGAGGGACAGCGCAGGAGAGGAAGACCCTCTATGAGGTAAATTGATTCAGTGACTGGGGTAATGGGGTTAGGTGTGTCAGAGACAATAAGATTGGCATAGGATAGATCAGGGTTTAGAGCTGTTGTATATAGGGTTGCTATGAGTCATAGGCAACTCGACTGCACATAACAACAACCAACTTTGACAAAGTCTTCACTGCAGGACTTTTCAGAGCCTTTAATGCATTTGCTCATGTGAGCTTCAGATGGGCTGCAATAAACACGTGTCTTTGTGTTTTAGAGCATGTTAGCCAATTTTCATTGAGCACTAGCTTTCCATAGTCTTTCGCTCTGATTCCGTAAAGTTCTGTTTCACATGGGAAATACTTTGCACATCTTGTTCCTTTTCCGTAAATGTTTTTTACCTTTTGATTTATGTATAATAAGTATAAAAAGTGGGGGCTACTGTTCACCCAGATGTTCAATGTCAGACCCAGTTGCACAGTGATTTTGTGATCAGCAGCCCTATTATGGTTGTCATGTGCCATCGGGTCAATTGTGACTCATAGCCACCCTCTGTACAACAGCTCTGAACCCTTATCCACAAATATTTGATGCCCTACCCCACTGACATAAGTAAGGCCTGATCATATAACTTACTCTGAGTTACTGGATGTGAGCAGAAGTAATGCTTTTCTCATTTGAGCATAAGCCTTTGATGCTAGATTTTGTTTTACCATGTCCTCTTATTCCTTTTTCTTTCCATAAGATTGACGATGAAATAACATATGAGCAAGAGCCTATGGTTATGAAGGAGGAAGCTCAAATTGCTCTGAAGGAATTGGCAAAAAACAAGGTTCCAGGAGTTGACGGTATACCAATTGACATATTTCAACAGACAGACACTGCCCTGGATGTGCTCACTAAGTTGTGCCAAGAAATCTGGAGGACAGCCACCTGGCCAACTGACTGGAAAAGATTGATATTTGTTCCATTCCAAAGAAAGGTGACCCAACAGAGTGCGGGAATTATTGAACAATATCATTGATATCACATGCAAGCAAGATTCTGCTGAAAATTATCCAAAAACACTTGGAGCAATATGTCAACAGAGAACTGCCAGATGTTCAGGCTGGATTTAGAAGAGGTCGTGGTACTAGGGATATTATAGTTAATGTTAGATGGATCTTGGCAGAAAGCAAAGAATACCAGAAGAATGTCTATCTGTGCTTCATTGACTGTGCAAAGGCTTTTGACTGTGTGGATCACAAGAAGCTGTAGCTGACT
>NW_006399858.1:5075389-5077020 GCF_000299155.1 Elephantulus edwardii
AGTTTTAGTTTGCTTGGCTCCACAGTCAACACTCTTGGTAATAGCAGCCAGGAAATCAAGAGACAAATTGCATTGGGAAAGTCAGCTGTGAGGGACCTATCAAGAGTACTGAAGAGCAATGGCGTCAAGTGGAGACTAAAGTGCGCCTGATCCCGGCTATCATCTTCGCAATTACGTGCTATGCATCAGAAAGTTGGACAGTGGCTTCTCTATTCTGGATTTCAGTCCCTGGGGGTCCTTATTTTCTTGTCTCAATGCTTCTGCTCTGAGCCAGCCTATTTCTTCTTCTTTGTGTTTTTCTGAAATGCCAGTGTTGATGGCAGAGACAATCTTCTCTCAAAGTCCTACAGATTCAAATCTCAATCCTGAACAGCAGTTCTTCTAGAATCTGTCACAGGTATGCGTACTGCCAAAGAATCTTTTGAAAATAATACACCATCTTAAACACCATCACTTACCAGCTGCTGTGGAGTGGACCATGCGCATCAGATTAGAACCTGGAACTTTGACGGGCTTGTTTTTCATAGCTTCCATGGACCACCAACCTTGCATTTCACAGCTGAAGGCGCTAATTATTTGCACCAGCAGGAACTTCCCTGCAGAAGCAAAAGCCTCCACAACTTGCCACGATATCTCGTTGGTGCCAGTGTTCTGGAGGTCCAAGTGCAGGAGGTGATAATCAAACAACCTGAATTGCTGAGGGAGTACTTGGGCCCACAGCAAATCCCTCCCCCACTTCAGAGGTCAAGTGAGGGAGCTTCACTCACCAACTGCGACTCGCTTCTCTCTTCTCTCCTCCAGCCACCAGTGCTACCCACTGGAGCCATAGCTTCTCATTGTCTCTATTTCAAACAAAATTTAGTGAAAAAGTTTTTATTATTTTGCAAGTATAAGAAGGCTATTTGGAAATACAACTACATACTAGCACCAATTGTTGAGTACTGGACTGCTAACTGAGAAAGACTGGTGGTTTGGGCCACTCCCCTCAAAGCTCACAGCTGTTGAATGCCCAATGGAGTTCTCCTCTGCACATGTCAGGTCTCGGAGGGGGGGTCTACTCAACGGCACTAACAATAACAATAACAATAACAATAATACAATCTGGAAGAAGCATTGACAGATTTGGGCTTGTCATTGTTATGGGCTGCCAAGTCCCTATGTACAACAGCCTTGAAAACCCTGCTCTATCCTGTGCCAATCTTATTGTCTCCAAAACACCTATCCCCATTACCCCAGTCACTGAATCAATCCATCTCATTGATGGTCTTCCTTACTTGCACTGTCCCTCCTCTCTCTCAAGCATGATGTCCCTCTCCAAGGACTGGCCCCTCCTTGTGACATGTCCAAAGTATGTCAGACGAAGCTTCAGAATCCTTGCCTCCAAGGAGCAGCCTGATGTCACCCTCTCTAGGGTGAACCTGTTTGTTCTCCTTGGAGTCCAGTTCAATACTGTTCTCCAGCACCACCACTCAATTCTTCTATCATCCCTAGTCATTGTCCAGCTTTCTGATGCATAACAAGCGATTGTAAATACCATGGCCTGTATCAGGAGCACCTTAGTCTCCAGAGAGACACCGTTGTTCCTGAGTACTTTAGAGAGGTCCCTAACAGCAGACTTTCCCATTGCGATA
>NW_006399858.1:5078735-5087419 GCF_000299155.1 Elephantulus edwardii
TGTATAACCTGCGTTTGTGTCTCTTATAAAATGTATTTGCAATGAATAAGTCATTGATTTTACAAAATTCAATCATTCTATCTCCAGCTTCATAGTCTTTTTTTAAAAAATTAATTCATTGTTGCACATTTTCCTTTCCCCCCAACCCACCCTCCCCCTGTCCATTTTGCAGTGCACCTCTTGCTCCAAGTTGTTGTGATATGTGTAACGCCTAATCATATATTTCTTCCAGACAGTTCTTCCTCTCATCTATTCCAATGCAGTGTTCATTAAAGTGAAAAGAAGATGCTGGAAGGAAAACTGTTGTCCTCCTTTAACTAAGTTAGGTATTAGTCTATGTGATTTAAACTTATTATCTTTTCTCTTCCATTTGCCAGCTTGTTATATTGTGGTGACTTGCATGTTACTATGATCCAGGAAGCTGTGCCACTGGTATTCCAAATACCAGTGGGGTCTCACATGGTGGACAGATATCTGTGGAACTTTTAGACACAGACAGACTAAGAATAAAGACTTGGTTATCTATTTCCAATAATTAGCCTATGAAAATCCTGTAGATGGCCACAAAATATCATCTGATACAGAGCTGGAAGGTGAGTTCCTGTTGTTGAAAGACACTAAAAGCCCACGATGGTCCCCACAGTGGAGTCAATCACACTGACGGTGGCGGAGACAGGGCACGACCTGGCCATGCTTCTGTGTCTTGTTACATTTGATCTTTCCAAGTGTGAATCAACTCCATGGCAATAAACAGCCACCTCACCAAGGGATGGTTTTGCTGGATTTCTTTACAGATCAGGAAATGGGAGCCTCTGGGAGCCAGACACTTCCCACCTAGCCTGGAAAATCCCCTCCAAGCTGTACAAAGAGCAGCTATTTTCTGTTGGGGGGGGAAACTTAAAACCACCTTATATAGAAATACACAGAATATTATTACCTTGAAAAAAACCAATGTGAGTTTTACATATCAATAAAAGATTGCTGTGCTATGTGCTATTAAGTAGACTACTACTCATAGCACCTCTTTGAACAATGACCCTGAACATTGCCCTATCCTGTGCCATCCTCACCGTCTCTGACACAGTTGAGGTCATTGTTATCATAACTGTTTCAATCAATCTCGTTAAAGGTCTTCCACCTTCCCAAGTATTATATCCTTCCAAGGACTGTCCCTTCCTTACTTCATGTCCAAAATATGTGAGATGGAGTTTAATCATCCTTGCCTTCAAGGTGCACCCTGGTTTCACTTTCTCAAGGAGTGTGTTGTTCTCTTGGCAATCCATGAAATTTGTTTTCTTGGCAGTCCATAAACTATTCAATACTCTTCTCCAGCATTACAACTTAAAGGCATAGGTCTTTCTTCAGTCATCCCTATTCATTAACCAACTTTCATATGTATAGCAAGAAATTGAAAAAACCTGGACCAGGTAAACTTAGTCTCTAAACTTACATTCTTGCTCATCAGTACTCTTCAGAGGTGCCTAACAGTAGATTTTCCCAATCAAGTTGTCTTTTGGTTTCTTGATTGATGTTATCCAGGTGTTGATTGTGGGTGTTGATAACTTTATTCTTTTCTCCTATCATGATACCACCTATTAGCCTGGTGATGAAGATTTTTGTTTTGCTGAGATTAAGATTCAAACCATATTGAACACTGTAGTCCTTGATCTTCTACAGCAAGTGTTTCAAGACCTCTTTACTTTGAGAAAGCAAGGCTGTCTCATCTGTATAATTCAGGTTGTTGATACATTTTGTTCTGATCCTAATGTCATTCTTTTTTTATAGAGCCTGGAGGTGACGATAGATGATATCAAAGCTGGATAGATTTTCTTTGCCCTTTAAATTTGCTTAAATTGATGGTGTTTTGAAAGATGAAAGAACTCCTGGAAGTTTTTGTGTATACCCACGATAGAATGCCAAAGCAGTCTGCTTTCAGGGGTTGTCCTTAGATGACTGGGGGCTCATGGGGTTTTCAGACAAGTGAGGAGTGTAAAAGTGATTACAAGCTCTGTGAGCAAGTGGCCTGGCGAATTTTCCAGAGATAACCTGGCTGTCTTGTCAGAGGTCTCTAATTTTCCTATCTATGCGTCTTTTTCCTTAAACCAGAATATGGAGTAATTCAGTTTTTTAAATCTAGAATAGAAGGTACAAAGTCTAGTAGGCAGTGTTCTTGGGCTGAATGGAGGAAAACAAGATAAAATAATCTTTCCATCACTTAGCTAGCTTTCCTTTGTCAATTATGCAAAATATATCTGAACAGCTTGAGTTCTTTGTATTTAACTCTCTTTTAAAATTTTTTTATTTTTATTTAATTTTATTATTTTTGTGCGTGTGTGTGTGTACTGTCAAATTGAATCTGACATGTACTGGAGGAAATTTCCCCTCCTTCTCCAGTAGAGAATCTGGTGGATTCAAACTGCACACCTCTGGGATTGTGGTGCAATTTTTTGCCACTAGGCCACCAGAGCTCCTGTGTTTAACTGTCTTGTCAATAACTCCTGCATCCTTTGCCTGATACCATGTCCTAGTTGTGTGAAAACAGTAAGGAAACTTGTTGTGGTGGTTATTGTGTGCATTTGGGTAGATAGATTCCGACTCACAGTAACCCAGAGGGTAGAGCAGGCTGCCCCTTAGGGTTTCCAAAGCTGGGAAAAAACGGGGGTGGGGGGAAAGAGACTGCCACATCTCTCTGCTATAGAGCAACTGGTGAGTTTAGACCATTGATGTTCTAGTTAACAGCCAAGTGCTCAAATACCGTACCACCAGGATTCTTTTATTTTTATTTCTTTTAAGTTGATTTTTTTAAGTTATTTGTGCGTGTACCGTCAAATTGGATCTGTCTGGCACAGGAGGAGACTGCCCCTCCGTCTCCAGCAGAGCATCTGGTGGATTCGAACAGCATACATCTGGGATTGCAGTGCAGCTTTTTGCTACTAGGCCACCAGAGTTCCCTTTTTAAAAAACTGATTTTAATGAAAGTTTACAGAGACTTTGGATTTCCATTCATTCACTGTAGCACTTTTCTCCCTGTCCACTCCTCCCCCAAATTTGCTTTGCTTTTTGAAAAGTAAAAGAAAAAATTCTTTCATTGTTATTCAATCCCTCCGTCCCAGCCCCCAAGTCCACTCCACTAAACTACCTTCATTCTGGACTTCCGTCATAACAATAATATCTAATCATATATCTCTTTTAAGCAGTTCTTTCCCTCATCTGTTTCAATACAGTATACATTATTTATCCCATCATTCTCAGGATTCTCTCAACCCCTGTGCCAATGACTGGAATTCTTTAGTCCTTAAGGATCAAATTTCCTTCATATTTCCTGGCATAGATAGACTGGTGAGCACATCCAAGGCTGCATCTGTTAATTGAAACATATCAATTGGTATCCCACCAATGGGATACAAATGGGAGTCCCAGAGCACCTAATTGTGCTCATGGGAAACCTATACCTGGACCAGGAGGCTGTTGTGCAGACAGAGCAGGGGAGCACTACATGGTTTAAAATAAGGGAGTGCATCAGGTTTATATTGTCTCTCCGTATCTATTCAATCTGTATGCTGAACAAATCATTTGAGAAGCTGGATTCTGTGAAGAGGACTGTGACATCAAGATTTGAGGGAGACTCATCAATAACTCATGTTATGCTCATGGCACAGCCTTGCTTGCTGAAAGTGAGGAGAATTAGAAGCACTTGTTGCAGAAGATTAAGGAATGCAGCCTTCAGTATGAATTGCATCTCAGTGTCAAGAAGACAAAGCTTCTTACCACTGGACTGATAGGCAACATCATAATGGATACTGAAGAGACTGAACCTGCCAACAGCTGCATCTTACTTGGATCCACAATTAACTCCCTTGATACCAGGAGTCAGGAAATAAAGAGATAAATTGCAGTTAGAACCACTCCAAATTATTGTGGAGTAATGATGTCAGTTTGAGGACTAAGGTGCATCAGGTGATTCAGGCCACAGTCTTTCCAATTACTAGCTATGCATCTGAGAGCTGGACACTGAATAAGAATGACAGGGGGAAAAAAGAATGACAGAAAAAGAATTGACACCTTTGAGCTAGTGGTGTTGGAGAAGAGTATTGAACATCCTGTGGATGACCAAAAGAACAAACAGAAATGTCTTGAAGAGGGTGCAGCCCGAGTGCTCTTTGGAGGCAAGAGTGATGAGGCTTTACCTTACATATTTTAGGCATGTTTCTAGAAGGGACTAGTCTTTGGAGAGGGACATGATGCTGGGAAGGATGGAGGGTTAACAAAGGAAAGGAAGACCCTCATCGAAGTGGATTGACACAGTGATTGCCACAATGGGCTCTTGTGTATTGGGAAGTGTGAGGATGTCACAGGACAGAACAGGGTTCAGATCTTTTGTTCATGGAGTTGCTATGAGTCATACTCAAACCAATGGAACCTAACAACAACAACAGTGAGACAAAAGGAGATGTAGGCCACACTCAGGGAAACACAGATAGACTCAATTGGGACTGTGACCTGATTGACGATGCTTCATCCCACTTTAATCACTTTACAATTTATTGATTGCTCATATTGAAGAGCATCAAGAGGAATGATGACATCATTATATAATTGTTTTATTCCTGCCTCATTAACAACACAGACACTAGGATTAAAACACATGTTGTTATTGTTGTTAGGTGCTGTTGAGTAAAGTACAAGTCATAGTGACCCTATGAGCAGCCATTCTGAAACCTGCTCTATCATCTCTGATACTCTAGAGCCCATTGCTGAAGTCACCGTGTCAACCCCTCACTGTGTCAGCTACTGTCCTTCATGGACTCTCTATGTTTCCAAGCACGATGTCCCTTTCCAGTAAATAACCCCACCTAGTTACATGTCCAAAGTATAAAAGATAAAGTTTGGTCATCCTTGCCTCCAAGGAGCACTCTGGCTTCACCCTTTCCAGGACATTTCTGTTTGGTTTTTTGGCCCTCGGGCCAGAAAAAGGGGCGGCGGGGGGCGGTGGGGCGAGGATAACCAATGTGCAAAATCCTGTCAAGACATCACCTTTAACTAATACAGTAATGAAGTCAAGGACCTGCCACTGAGCCATCTCATAGAGTAGAGAGTTGAGCAAGCTGGCCACATCAGTCGGCAGACCCACAACATTAGACAAAAGAAACATTGCATATATTGCTGCCCCTTGTCTTATACCTCTTCTGAGACAAAGGAGGGCACAGATGTCAGGAGAGAAAACGTCAGCAAGAGGACTTCTCCCTTGTGCTGCGCACAAACACCAACATCACAGGGCAATGGAGAGGTTATGGGTGGACAGAAGTGGGTGGAGGGCTGAGCCATCAAACCAGGAATGGTTTGGAGAGGGACAGGGCAATGTGAGGTGCTGTAGGGGCAAAGAGAAGGAATTCAGCTGGATGCTATCAAAGCAGGGGGAGGAGTGAGAAAAAGACACATGCACCTAAGGGGCTGGCAGGCAGGACCAAAACCCGATCTGTTACCTGAATAATGAGAAAGGCATCTCATTTGCTCCTTTGGGCAAAATTCTTGTCTGTAAAATACTGCTGTAGAGTCGACCAACCAAATTCAGACAGACTAGGAAGAAGGATTGGCCATCCACTCCTGAAATAACAGGCCTCAGAAAACCCAATGCGCAAAAGAGCACATTTAGATTAGACTAGCAGACTTGGTACCAGAGGCAGAAACTTCTCACTGGGAATCACAAAGGAGCAACAATTGCAAACAGACTAGTGACTGGCATGTGGAATGTGAGAAGTATGGATATAGGAAATGTGGAGATTGTTAAGGAAGAAACAGAACACATAAATATTGACATATTAGGCTTTGCTGAAATGAAATGGGTGGACATGTAACATTTTGATTGAGATAATCATATAATCTGCTATACTGGAGATGAAAATGTGAGGGAAAATGGGCTTGCTTTCATAGTTAAAAAGACCATTTCTAGATCCATCTTGAAATACAAGGTTGTGAGTGACAGAATTATATCCATGCACAGAAAAGTAATACCTGTTAATACCACTATCATTCAAATATATGCACCAACAACCAGAGCCCAAAAGGAGGAAATAGATGACTTCTACCAATTTTTGCAGTCAGAAATCAATCAAACATACAACAAAGATACTTTGCTAATAATGGGTGACTGGAATGCAGAAGTTGGGAACAGGGAAGAAGGATCATTAATTGGAAAGGGTGGACTTGGTGACATAAGTGAGGCTGGAGACAGAATGATAGAATTCTGTACAATGAATGATCTATTAATTGTAAACCTTTTATAAGAAACATAAATGGCGACTGTACAGAGGGACTTTACCTGAGGGTCTACACAGGAATCAGATTGACTACATCTGTGGAAAAAAATCACTGGAAAAGCTCAGCATCACCTCTGAAAACTAAGACAGGTGCTGATTGTGGAACAAAACACCAACTGTTTATATGCAAGTTCAAACTGAAGCTAAATCACACAAAATCAAATCTACAAGAACCAAAGTTTGACCCTGAGTCTATCCCACCAGAATCCAAAGACCATCTCAAGAACAGTTTTGAAGCCTTGAGCACTAATGAGCAAACACCAGATGAGCTGTGTGGGAATATCTCAAGAATAATATTAATGAAGAACGCAAAAAGTTACTGCAAATGCAGAGGAGAAAGAAAAGACCAAGAATAATGTCAGAAGAGACTCTGAATATTGCACTGCAGTGCCGAGAAGCAAAGCAAAGGGGAGAAAACAAGAAGGAAGTGAACAGAAGATTTCAAAAGGCAGCACTAGAAGACAAAGCACAGTATTATAATGAAATGTGCAAGGAGCTGAAGTCAGAAAATCAAAAGGGATGAACTCTCTCAACATTTCTTAAGGTGAAAGAACTAAGGAACAAATTTAAGCCTTAAGTTGCAATACTTAGGGATACTGAAGGCATAATGTTGAATGACCCAGGAAGCATCAAAAGAAGATGGAAGGAGGGCACAGAAGCAGTATACCAAAAAGAATTGGCTAACAAAAACAACAACAACAACAACAACAAAAAATTAATGAAACAACATACTATCAAGAGCCTGTTGTGATAATGGAGAAAGTTCAAGCTGCTCTGAAGGAATTGGCAAAAAACGAGGACCCAGAAATAGATGGAATACCACTTGGCATTTCAGCAAACAGATGCAGCCCTGGATGTGCTCACCAGGTTATGTCAAGAAATCTGGAGGACAACCACCTGGCCAACTTATTGAAAGAGATCAGTATTTATTCCCTTTATTTTTTTTTAAAAAAAGGTGACCTAACAGTGTGGAAATTATTGAATGATGCCACTACTATCACATCCAAGAAAGATCCTGCGGAAGACTATCCAGAAATGACCGGAACAGTAAGTACATCAGTAGAGAACTACCAGATGTGCAGGCTGGGTTTGGAAGTAGCTGGAGTGGCACTAGAGACATTATAGTCAATGTTAGATAAATCTTGACTGACAACAGAGAGCAAAAGAGGAATGTCTATCTGTGTTTCATTGACTATGCAAAGGCATTTGACTGTGAGGATTACAATTAATCCTGACTAACCTTGAGAAGAATAGGGATCCCAGACCCTTAATTGTGCTCATGCAAAACCTATAGTTGGACCAGGAAACAGTAATCAGAACACAACAAGGAAACACTGCATGGTTCAAGATCAGGAAAGGTGTGCATCAAAGATGTAGCTTATCTCCATACTTTTTCAATCAATATGCAGAAGAGCTCATTCTGGAAGCTGGACTCTATGAAGAGGAATGTAGCATCAAGATTGGAGGAAGACTCATCAACAATCTGTATTATGCAGATGACACAACCCTGCTTGCTGAAACTGAAGAGGACATGTGATGTTTGCTGCAGAAGGTTAAAGACTGTAGTCTTCAATATAGACTGAAGCTCAACATCAAGAAAACAAAGATTCTCACCACTAAGCTGATCAGCTGCTTCATGATCGATAAAGAAGAAACTGAGGTTGTTGATAACTTCACCTTCCTTGGTTCCACAATCAACAAGCAGTTAGGAAATCAAAAGACAAATTGCACTGGCAAAGTCTGCTGTCAGAGACCTTGCTAAAGTACTGAAGAGCAATGATGTTAATTTGGAGATTAAGGTGCACCTGACCCAGGGCATGATCTTTGCAATTATTTGCTACACATCTGAGAGCTGGTCAATAAATAAAGATGATAGAGAAAAGATCGATGCCTTTGAGCTGTGGTGCTGGAGAGAAGTGTTGAACACATCACAGACTGCCAGGAGAACAAACAGGTCTGCCCTAGAGAAGGTGAAACTAGGCTGCTCCCTGGAGGCAAGGATTTTTTTTTTTTAAATTTTACTCTGATTTATTTACAAAGTTTGAAAACATTGTTTTTCACAAAAGATCCTTCTCATTTCCTTCACCCCACAGAATTGTGCCACCCTATGATTAATAATCAAGATGCATTGGTAATAATAGGCGACTGGAGTGCAAAAGTTGGAAACAGAGAAGAAGGTTCAGTAGCCGGAAAATACGGGCTCGGTGAGAGAAATGAGGCTGGAGATAGAATGATAGAGTTCTGCACATTCAATGATTTATTCACTGCAAATACCTTTTATAAGAAACATAAATGCAGGCTATACACATGGATCTTACCTGATGGCATGCATAGGAATCAAATAGATTACATTTGTGGAAAGACTCA
>NW_006399858.1:5090972-5117538 GCF_000299155.1 Elephantulus edwardii
GGTTGGCGCAGGATAGAGCAGAGTTTAGGGCTGCTGTGCATAGGGTCGCTATGAGTCGCAAATGACTCGACAGCACATAACAACAACAACAACAACAACAACAACAATGCGAAACTTACACTAGAACAGAGCAAGGAGACACTACATGGTTCAAAATAAAAAAGGGGGTTCGTCAGGGATATATTCTGTTTCCATACCTTTTCAATCTGTATGCAGAACAGATCATCCGAGACGCTGGGCTATACGAAGAGGAATGTCGCATCAGGATTGGTGGAAGAACCATCAACAACCTGCGTTATGCAGATGACACAACTCTTCTTGCTTAAACTGAGGAGGACCTGAAGCGCTTGCTGTAGAAGATCAAGGACTACAGCCTCCTATATGGACTGAAGCTCAATGAACAAGAAGATTCTAACCACTGGGCCAATTGGCAGCATCAGTATGGATGGTGAAGAGATTGAGACAGTTAACAGTTTTAGTTTACTAGGCTCCACGGTCAACACTCTTGGTAACAGCAGCCAGGAAATCAAGAGACAGATTGCATTGGGAAAGTCGGCTGTGAGGGACCTCTCAAGAGTACTGAAGAGCAATGATGTCAGACTGGAGACTAAGGTGTGCCTGATCCGGGCTATGTTGTTTTTGTGTTGTTATCTGCCGTCTTCACAATTACGTGCTATGCATCAGAGAGTAGGGTAGATAGTGACTAGGGTAGATAGAAAGAGAATTTATGCCTTTGAGCTGTGGTGCAGGAGAAAAGTGTTGAATATATCATGGAGTGCTAGGAGAACAAACAGGTTTGTCCTGGAGATGGTGAAGCCAGAATGTTCCCTGGAGTCAAGGATTCTGAAGCTTCATCTGACATATTTTGGGCATGTTGCAAGGAGGGACTGGTCCTTGGAGAGGGACATCATGTTTGGCAGAGTGGAGGGGCGGCGAAGGAGAGGAAGACCTTTGATGAAATGGATCGATTCTGTGACTAGAGAAGTAGGAATAAGTGTGTTTGAGATGGCTAGGTTGGCACAGGATAGAAGAGTGTATAGAGCTCTTGTACATAGGGTCGCTGTGAGTCGCAAGCGACTCGATGGCACATAACAACAACAACAACAACAACAACAACCCCATCCTCACCCATCTATTTCTACCCTCAACAGCCCCTGCCTTGGATCCTCATGCATGTTCTGCAATAATGTTTTTTTACAGTATTTGTCGTTGTGAGACTGAGTTAGTTCACTCAGTTCAATGCTCTCCAGTCCCTCCTAAGTTAGGTAGTACTCTACAAATTATTGCTTCTGCATGCTGCATAGTATTCCATTGAATGAATGTACCACAACTTCTCAATCCATTCCTTTGTGGTTGGCTAGCTGTTGGATTCCAGAGGGTAGGTTCTCTTATTTTAGTTGGTAGCAGTGACATTTGGCATTTTTAAATTTTGTTCACAATCATGTGTGAGCTGATTAAATACAATCAGCTCTGGGCTAGAAGCCTCTAGTTTAAGTCAATCAGGACGTGGTGTGTGGGCCTTTGTATATGAAATTAGGTGTGTTTGGGAAGAACATTCTCCTAAGAGGTACAGCTTGGTCTGTCAGTTTGTTGTGTTGAAATAACTGGTTTTTGTGTTTTGTGTTTGGTGTGGTGTTTTATTTTTGTTTTTGTTTTATATTGGTTTACTTACAAAGTTCATAATGTCTGTTTACACCGTTTTTCACACTGAATCTTTCCTCTTTTCTTTACCCACCCCTCCCCTCTACCCATCAAAGTGTGTGACCTATGATTAAGCCCCTCCCTCTTGGATCTTCATACTCCTTCTACAATAATTGCCTTATACAGTATTTGTCTCTATGAGACTGAGCTAGTAGCATGAGGTAACTTGAGGTTGCTGTAATGCTGAACGCTGTGCCACTAGTGTGTCAAACGCCATAATAGTTATCCATGGTGGACAGTGTTTTGTGGAGCTCCCAGACTGATTCAGATTTAGAAGCAGAAGTGACATCCAAAACCACATGCCTTTGGAAACTCTATGAATATTAGAGAAACTATGATGGTTATGTTAGATGGATCTTAGCTGAAAGCAGAGAATACCAGAAGAATGTCTATCTGTGTTTCATTGATTATGCAAAGGCATTTGACTGCGTGGATCATAACAAACTGTGGTTGACTCTGAGAAGAATGGGAATCCCAGAACATTTAATTGTGCTAATGCGAAACCTATACTTGGACCAAGAGGCAGTCGTCAGAACAGAGCAGGGCAACACTGAATGGTTCAAAATTGGGAAGGGTGTGCGCCAGGGATGTGTCCTATCTCCATACCTTTTCAACCTGTATGCAGAGCAGATTATCCGAGAGGCTGGGCTCTATGAGGAGAAGCGTGGCGTTAGGATTGGTGGAAGATCTATCAACAATCTGCGTTATGCAGATGACACAACCTTGCTCACTGAAACTGAGGAGGACCTCATGCACTTACTGCAGAGGGTCAAGGACTGCAGCCTTCAGTATGGACCTCAGTCCATACTGTCAAGAAGACAAAGATTCTCACCACTGGACCAGTTGGTAGCATCAGGATGGATGGCAAAGAGATTGAGATTGTCCACAGCTTCAGTTTGCTCGTTGATTCTAGAGCCAAGCAAATAGAAGCTGTCAACAATCTCAGTCTCTTCACCATCTATCCTGATGTTGCCAATTGGCCTAGTAGTGAGAATCTTTGTTTTCCTGATGTTGACCTTAAATCCATATTGAAGGCTGCAGACCTTGACCTTCTGCAGCAAGTGCTTCAGGTCCTCCTCAGTTTCAGCAAAACGGGTTGTGTCATTTGCATAACACAGACTCTTGATGAGTCTACCTCTAATCCTGATGCCATGTTTCTCCTCATAGAGCCCAGCCTCCCAGATAATCTGTTTGGTGAGTAGATTGAAAAAGAGGGAGATAAGACACATCCATGATGCACACCCTTCCTAATTTTGAACCATTCAGTATTTCCTTGCTCTGTTCTGATGATGGCCTCCTGGTCCAAGTTCAGTTTTCGCATAAGCACAATCAAGTGTTCTGGGATTCCCATTCTTCTCAGAGTCAGTCACAGTTTGTTGTGATCTACTCAGTCAAATGCCTTTGTATAGTCAATGAAACACATATAGACATTCCTCTGGTACTCTCTGATCCATCTGACATTTGCTATAATATCCCTAGTGTCACGGCCTCTTCTAAATTCAGCCTACACTTCAGGCAGTACTCTGTTGATGTGCTGTTTCAGTCATTTTTGGACAATCTTCAGCAGAATCTTGCTTGCATGTGATATCAATGATACGATAATTTCCACACTCTGTCAGATCACCTTTCTTTGGGATGGAAACAAATATAGATCTCTTCCAGTCAGTTGGCTAGGTGATTGTCCTCCAGATTTCTTGGCACAACTTGGTGAGCACATCAAGGGCAGCGTCTGTTTATTGAAATATGTCAATCGGTATGCCATCAATTCTTGGGCTCTTGTTTTTTGCCAATTCTTTCAGAGCAGCTTGAACTTCTTCCTTTATCACCACAGGCTCATACGTTGTTTCATGAAATTCTTCTGTGTCCACTAATTCATTTTGATACAATGACACTGTACACTCTTTCCATCTTCTTTTAATGCTTCCTGGATCATTTACTATTCTGCCCAAAGCATCCTTAAGTATCTTCCATCATATGTACTTTATCCCATAGCTGTTTGAACATCTCCATATCAACATATATTATCTGCCTTCTTGACTCTAGGGTATTCATTGACTCTGTAATATTCTCTATGTTCTTTGGAAAAAGCCCATTTTCCCCCCTCACAGTGTTTGAAGCTGCCTGCTGCTTTTTTTACATTATGTGAAGTTTTTCATAAGTGTTAGGCCATTTCTATTGTGTCTGTGTAAGCTGTCAGCAGTTTTTATCTTTGTGATGTAATTGACTAGTTGCCAGGTTAAAATGTTCAATTTGTAGGATGAACCACTCACTTTACTGAAAGTCCTTTCTTGAAAATTTGCCTTTCCTAAAGCCCTTCAGGTTCTCTCTGTTTTGGACTGTAGCCCTGCAGGAATCTAGTTCCCTCTCCTGAACTCTATTGTCCTTCATCTATGAAGAGGCTGAATTGTACATGACCAGGTGCTCCATTTCAGCAATTTCTGTCTGGGACAAGGGGTGGGATTCAAGTCAGCTCTCTTTCTTGCAGCCCAGTGTGCCAGTTGAGAAATCCTTTCTCCTGTTTATAGCTCTCTGGCCCAAGCTCTCTTGTCCTGTTTGGCACCTGAGTTTGCCCCACAGCCATAGAGACAAGAATGCTCAAATTCCCTTGCTCCAGGGAATTTTCAGTCCTCTATCTCCTTAGAAACACCTAAAAGTGCTGTCTCTGAGGAGCAGTGTCTTATTGGAAGCACTTTCTCTCCTGAAGCCTACTGTCTTCCTTTGTCTCAGGAGTGACAAAACATCAGAGGTGCCAACCTAAGCAGTTTGTGTGCAAGGAAGTCTCAAGTCAGCCCTCCTTACAGACAGCTGAGTTTTTTCCCTTGTGTATAGCTCTGTGCCTCTAACTCTCTTGTCCCCTGTAGTTACTTTTAATGAACCCTAAATCCCCTTTCTTTTATTCCTCCTCTGTCTTTGTAATGACCTTTTGTATTCTTCATGGATGATGTTCTTGATATCTTTCCATAGCTTATCTCACCTTTACTAATCAATGCTCAAGGCCTTAAACCTGTTTCTGAGATGGTTGTGAAATTGAAGTAGGATACACTGAAGGTTAAATTTGGGTTCCTAAAGATTTGATTTTCACTTTCATTAGCTTCAGCTTGAACTTGCATATGAATAGTTGGTGGCCTGTTCCATAAACACCTGGCCTAGTTTTCACAGCTGATACTGACTTTACCAACAATTCTTTTCACGGATGTAATCAGCCATGGTCTTTGAAATTACTTGCTATCCATCAGAAAACTGGAAAATGATTCAAGGAGAATTGATGATATTGAGCTGTGGTGCTGGAGAAAAGTATTGAATATACGAAGGAAGGCTAGGACAACAGGTTTTTCCTAGAGTGGAACCAGTCTGCTCCTTGGAGGTAAGGATTCTGAAATTTTATCTGTCATACTTTGGACATGTTGCAAGGAGGGAAGAGTCCTTGGTAAGGGACATCATGCTTAGGAGGGTAGAGGGACAGTGTAAGAGAAGAAGACTCCTACTGAGATAGATAGACTCAGTGTCTGGGGTAATGGGGGTAGGTGTGTCAGAGACAATATCGTTGGTTCAGCATAGAGCAGGGTTCAGAACTGTTGTACCTAGGATCACTATGAGTCGCAAGCAACTTGATGGCACATACCACCACCACCACCACCACCACTAACAACAACAACAATTCCACTATCTTGCTGGTGACATAGAGAACTTCTCAATACTCTGAGCCCAGTTCTGGATTTGAGCAGAGAAATCAAAAGACAAACTAGTGTTTTCCTTGTCAAATATTTACATTAGTCACTTAGGATGCTTAGATATTAATATTAATGTGTAGTGTAAAGCCTGCCAGGCTTAGGTACTTTAAAAAATATTTTTGAAGCCACTTTTGTTTTCTCCTCTGACAGCTTTTTATATGTATCATTGCTCAAATTAGCTTGTCAATATTCGATCCTTTCAAATTTGATATTCAGGACACACACATTCTGCTATTTTTTCCATTCAGATATGTGCCTCATTTTTCCATAAATTTTATGTACACTCTTACAGCCCGTATATGTATGTATATTACTCAATTACAGTAGTAAAAGAGATAGTGTTAGAAATAGGCAAAGGCATCTTAAACCTCTAATTAACAATAGATACCAGACCTCATTCACGTGTACCAGATGCCCCAAAGAACAGATGAAATAGCTCTCAGTCTTCTTCTCACTTTTTAAAACCGCCTTTCTTTCCTTTTTTTCTGCCTGAGATCCTTTTCTCCTAACCTGGAGCTTTGAGGGCTGCCAGCAACATAACCTGCACCTTGCTTATGTACATATATTAGGAAAAATAACAGCAGACAAAATAACACATAGTCACTGTTTAAGTAGGTCCATGAGATAGCATTGTTTATAAAGAACTACATTTCATCCCCAAACCAATTTAATATGTCCATTTCATCAGCAAAATGCATTCAGAGATCATTTGGATGAAACAAAACAGAGAGATAAATGATGAAGTGAATGCAACAAGAGAATATAATTTACAAACCACCTCAAAAATACCTCCCTCATGCAGATTACACATTTGGTCAGAGACAAGATATAACAAGGATGGGGAACTTTTTCTGAACAAGCAGATGTCTGTTGCTAGTCTCATTCTGTTAAACTCTGTCCTGATAATCTCTGTCTCTCACAGTGGGTGGTGGAAGCAACAAAGGGAACTATTAAAGCAAATTTAAAAAAAACAAGGAAGGAATTATGATCATATGGAAATAGTAGACTTCTGAATATTATCAGTGTGAAAGTCAGAATAAAGGAAAAGAAAACTGAGAAAAAACCATGCATATACTCTGGACTGTAAGAACGCAGCTTTTATGCTGAGTGAAATATCTCAGTCATAAAAGGACAAATGTTGCATAGGGCCACTATTGTAAAAGAGGACTGACGTTGGGGTTGAGGGAAGACAGAGAAGAAGGGGAGGAATCATGTGTACTGCATTGCAACAGATGAGGGAAAGAACTGTTTAAAAGGGATATATGATTAGGTATTATTGTCATGACAAGAGTCCAGAATGAAGGCTGCACAGTGCACTGGACTTGAGGGGAGGGACTGCATAGCAATCCAAGAGTTTTTCTTTTACTTATCAAGGAGAAAAGTGAATTGCGGGGAGGGGGTGGGCAGGGAGAAAAGTACAACAATGAATGACGGGAAATCCTAAATCTCTGTAAACTCATTAAAATTAATAATAATAAAAAGAATGCAGCTTTTAAAGAAACAAAATAAAATTCTTAGTAAATGAAACTTTCACCTCCATCAGAAATATTCTGTATGCAGAAGAAAATTCTTCAATATACTTGGTAATACAGAAGCCCTATTATCCATTTGTATTTTTAAAATATATATGCAGAAGTTCTTTTCCTTATATTTTTAATTCTAGGAAGCATGCAGATAGTATTGATATATAATTAATTACATATCTCCCCTAAATATTTAAGAACAGTTGTTATGAGGTGTCATTGAGTCGAGTACAACCCATAGTGACTGTATTAACAATAGATCTGAATCCTGACTTATCCTGTGCCATTTTCACACTTCCCAACGCACTAGTTGAATTTCTTTCTCTCTTTCACCAGTGCTCCAACTTTTCAAGCACGATGTTCCTGTCCAAGGAATAGCTTGTGTCTCCTAGTGGGAGTATGTGAGAAGAAGCTTTATCATCTTTGTCTCCAAGAAGCACTCAGGTTTCACTTTTTCCAATATATATTTGTCCTTTTGGCTGGCCATGGGATATTCAGTACTATTCTCCAATACTACAGCTCAAAGACATCCATTCTTCTGTCATCCTTATTCGTTGTCCAGCTCTCAGATGGATAGCAAGTGACTGTGGCCTGAGTCAGATGCACCTTAGTCCTCAAACTGACATAATTACTAATTACTAGGTTGTTTATTATTATTATTATTATTATTATTATTATTATTATTATTATTATTATTGTGTTTGGCTAAGTCTGCAGACTGATGGCTCCTTCCATTGGTGTGATGCTTCAAGATGACTTCTCGTGTCTTGATAAGGGTCACATATGGAATGTTTAGTGTTTTTTTAGCTTTATTTTTGTCCACAAGTGGGTGTCAGCTGATTGGACTTGCCAGATGGACTGGGGGCCTTTGGTTGTATAGTCCACCGGCATTTAGTGTGCCTGAATTAAATGTTTATTTTTTTTTTTTTTAGGGAAAAGCCAACATTGGATGGGATGAACATTCTGTTAAGTGGTACAGAGTGGTCTATTCACTGTACTGAAGTAATCTGGAGTTGCTGTAATGCTGAACAACTGTGCTAGAGGTGTGTCAAACACCAGAATGGCTGCTCATGTGAACAGTATTTGCTGGAGCTCCCAAACTGATTCATGTTTGGAAGCAGGAGTGGCATCCACTTCCTAAACCACATGCCTCTTAGAAACTCAGTGAACCTGGAGAAACGACGATAGTTATAAAAAGACTTCAGGCCTTTTATTCATAGGGTCACTATGATTTGTGCTCGACTCGACAGTAATCAACGTCAACAACAACTTTATTATTACTAATGTTGTTGTTTTTGTTGTGTACCATTGAGTCAGAACTAATCCATAGCTGACCCTCCGGTGGGTTTTAAGAGAGAGTTAATCACAAGAGAGGAGATTGCCCATCTTTCTCCCGTGGAGTAGCTGGTGGCCTTGAATTGTGTGCCTTCTGGATTGTAGTGCAGCTTTTTGTCACTAGGTCACCCGAGCTCCTTTATTACTAATCACAGTTAGTAATATAGTAATGGGAATTCTAGAGGCCTAGAATGCATGGATTTGTGCTGCTAACCCAAAGGTGATGCCTCTCTGGTGGCTTCTAGATGAGAAAAAAAATGGGAATTCTCCTCTGCAAGTTATGGCCTCCAAAAACCAACAATAAGGTCAGCTCTGAGTTGTTCTATTTCGGTGGCAATAAATGTGTGTCAGTGAATACTACTAATAAACTAAACAAAACCAACCATCATTTAGTCAATTCCAACTCAATAAGCATATTGTTGTTGTTGTTGTTGTTATGTGCTGTTGAGTCACCTGCAACTCATAGTGACCCTATGTACAACAGACCTAAACCCTGCTCTGTTCTGTACAAATCTCATTGTCTCTGATGCACCTTCCCTCATTACCCCAGTCTATGAATCAATCCATCTCATCAAGGGTCTTCCTCCCTTGTACTGTCCCTGCACCCTCCCAAGCATGACATCCCTCTCCAAGGACTGGTGCCTCCTTGCAATAAATATGTCCAAAGTATATCAGACGAAACTTCAGAATCCTTGCCTCCAAGGAGCAGCCTGATCTCACCCTCTCAAGGATGAATTTGTTTGTTTTCCTGGCAGTCCATGGTATATTAAATACTCTTCTCCAGCACCACAGCTCAAAGGCATCAATTCTCCTTCTATCATCCCTGGTCATTGTCCAGCTTTCTGATGCGTAGCAAATAATTGCAAAGACTATGGCCTGGATCACACATATCTTAGTCTCCAGACTGACATCATTGCTCTTCACTACTTTGGAGTGGTCTCTGACAGCAGACTTTCCCAATGCAATTCATCTTTTCATTTCCTGGCTGCTGATACCAAGAATGTTGATTGTGGAGCCAAGCAAACTAAAGCTGTTAACAATCTCAATCTCTTCACCATCTATCATGATGCTTCCAATTGGCCCAGTGGTGAGAATCATTTAAATCAGATGTACCTCAGTCTTTCAACTTAAACTCCACTCGTTAGCACTTTGGAGAAGCCCTTGACAGCAGATTTTTCCAATAAAATTTTCTTTTAATTTCTTGATTTCTCTTACCATGGATGTTGATTGTAGATCCAAGTAAAATGAAGTCATTGACAACTGCAATCTTTTTTACAACAACAACAACAACAGCATCATCATGTTGTTGCCTATTCTTTCACTAGTGAGGAGTTTTGTTTTCCAGTTGTTTGTTGTTGTTATGTGCCATCGAGTCACCTGCGACTCATAGCGACCCTATGTACAACAGCCCTAAACTCCGCTCTGTCTTGTGCCAATCGCACTGTCTCTGACACTCCCATCCCAATTATCCCAGTTACTGAATCAATCCACCTCATAGAGGGCCTTCCTCTCCTGCGCTGTCCCTCCACCCTCCCAAGCATCATGTCCCACTCCAAGGACCGGTCTCTCCTCACAACATGTCCAAAGTACATTAGACGGAGCCTCAGAATCCTTGCCTCCAAGGAGTCACCCGGTTTAACCCTTTCCAGGACAAATCTGTTTGTTTTCCTAGCAGTCCATGGTATTCTCAATACTCTTCTCCAGCACCACAGCTCAAAGGCATCAATTCTCCTTCTATCCTCCTGGGTCATTGTCCAACTCTCTGATGCATAACAGTTGATTGCGAAGACCATAGCCTGTATCAGATGCACCTTAGTCTCCAAAGAGACACCATTGCTCTTCAGCACTTTGGAGAGGTCCCTAACAGCAGACTTTCCCATGGAAATGCGCCTTTTAATTTCCTGGCTGCTGGTGCCAAGACTGTTGTTGACTATGGAGCCAAGCAAACTAAAGCTGTGTACAATCTCAACCTCTTCACCACCCATCCTGATGCTGCCAATTGGTCCAGTGGTGAGAATCTTTGTCTTCTTGACATTGAGCCTCAATCCATATTGTAGGCTGCAGTCCTTGACACTTTGCAGCAGGCGCTTCAGGTCCTCCTCAGTTTCAGCAAGCAGGGTTGTGTCATCCGCATAACGCAGATTGTTGATAAATCGTCCACCAATCTTGACCCCACATTTCTTCTCATAGAGCCCAGCCTCCCGGATAATCTGTTCTGCATATAGGTTGAAAAGGTATGGAGATAGGATGCATCCCTGGCGTACACCCTTCCCAATTTTGAACCATGCAGTGTTCCCTTACTCTGTTCTGACGACTGCCTCCTGGTCCATGTATAAGTTTCGCATTAGAACGATCAAGTGTTCTGGGATTCCCAGTCTTCTCAGAGTCAGCCATAGTTTGTTATGATCTACACAGCCAAATGCCTTTGCATAGTCAAAGAAACACAGATAGACATTCCTCTGGTATTCCCTGCTTTCAGCCAAGATCCATCTAACATCAGCTACAATATCTTTAGTACCATGACCCCTTCTGAAACCAGCCTGGACTTCTGGTAGTTCTCTGTTGATGTGCTGTTCCAGTCGTTTTTGGATAATCTTCAGGAAAATCTTGCTTGCATGTGAAATCAGTGAGATTGTTCTGTAGTTTCCACATTCTGTTGGGTCACCTTTCTTTGGGATAGGAACAAATATCGATCTCTTCCAGTCAGTTGGCCAAGTGGTCGTTCTCCAGATTTCTTGGCACAATTTGGTGAGCACGTCCATGGTAGCATCTGTTAACTGAAATATGTCAATTGGTATACCATCTATTCCTGGAGCCTTATTTTTTGCCATATCCTTCAAAGCAGCCTGAACTTCTTCTTTCATCACCATAGGCTCTTGCTCATATGTTGCTTCATGAAATTCTTCTGTGTCTGCCAATTCCTTTCTATACAATGACTCAGTATATTCTTTCCATCTTCTTTTAATACTTCTTGGATCATTTAACATTCTGCCGAAAGCATCCTTGATTATAGCAACTCGAGGTTTGAATTTGTTCTTCAGAGCCTTGAGCTTAAGATATGCTGAGCGAGTTCGGCCCTTTTGATTTTCCGACTCCAACTCCTTGCACATTTCATTGTAATATTTTGCTTTGTCATCCCGTGCTGCCTTTTGAAATCTTCTATTCAACTCTTTAGTATCTTGAATTCTTCCCTGTGCTTTGGCTTCTCTGCGCTCCAGTGCAATTTTCAGAGTCTCTTCTGACATTCATTTTGGTCTTTTCTTCCTCTTCTGTCTTTGCAATGACCATTTGCACTCTTCCTGGATGATATATTTGTTGTTAGGTGTCATCGAGTTAAGTAGGAGCCATAATGAACCTGTGAACAACAGATCTGAACCCTCTCCTGTCCTGTGCCATCCTCACACTTCCTGACACACTAGAGCCCATTATGGCAGTCACTGCAATACACCTCTTGAGGATCTTCTTCTCTTTCATTGACCCTTAGCCTTTCCAAGCCTGATGTTCTTCTCCAAGGAACAGCCCCTCTTTGTAGCATGCCCAAAGTATGTAATACAAAGCTTTATCATCTTTGCTTTCAAAGAACATCCTGGATTCACTTTCTCTAAGACATATTTATTTGTTCTTTTGGTAGTCCATGGGATATTCTGTACTCTTCTCCAACACCCCAACTCATGTGTATACATATATATTGTTGTTGTATACCTTCAAGTAGGAACCAACACATAGCTGACTCTCCAGTGAGTTTTCAGAGGCAGTTTTTATTGCTCAGGAGGAGATTGCCCATCTTTCTCCCATGGAACAGCTGGTGGATTTGAACTGCCTGCCTTTGGGATTGCAGCACATCTCCTTACCAGTAGGCCACCAGTGCTCCCTATATAACATATATTGTTGTTGTTGTTGTGTACCTAGAGTTGGAACTGACCCATAGCTGACCTTCTGGTGAGTTTTCAGAGATAGTTAATTGCATGGGAGAATGTTGTCCATCCTTCTCCTGTGGACTAGAACCACGTGCCTTTGGGGTTGCAACACAGCTTCTTGCCAATAGGACACATGTTAGGAAGTAAAAACAGAACAAGCAAACCACAAACTCTTATAAATGGAAAACAACTCATAGTTGACTCTCCAGCTGGTATTTGAGGCTGTAAATCACACAGGAGATTGCTCGACTTTCTCCTCTAAGCATCTGGTGAATTAAACTATGTGCCTTTGAGTTGGCAGCACAATTAATTATCCACTAGGCCACCAACAGGAGTGAGAAATAATATTTTTGTGTTTGAAATCAGTGAAATTTTGGAACTGCTTACTTCTACTGCACAGTTCCATCTCTCCTGGAAGTAGTAGGTGGTCATGGTGCTGTGTACCGTTGAGTTGGAATCAGTTCATAGTTGACCCTTCAGTGGTTTCAGAGGCAGTGAACTGAACATGAGGAGAGCAGCTGGTGGATTCGAACCACCAAAGAGACACCACCTTTGGATTAGAAGCACAATTCCCCACAGACTGTATTACCTAAGTACTCTTATAGATACCATATGCTGAGGAGATATGCTGATTTTTTTAAAAAAAAATATGAGCCTAGAATAATGCTATCCAAGTCACATAGTGCTAGAAAATTTTGGAAAAGAAGTAACATTTGATAAAACCCATGAGAATATGGGAATTAGATCATGTGCTTAGTGAGTGTTTATATCTAGGAAAGAGGTTAAAAAGTCTATGCTGGTAAAATGTGTTGACTTTTATTGAATATATTTGAGAAAGTACTGTTCCGTTTGTGAGTAGGAATAAAAGAAAACAGAATTCAGAAACTTTTAGAGACTGGGATCTAGAGATTAGGGGAAATTCAGTGCTTCTTATCTTGAAACACTGAACAATAAAACCAAGATGGCCTTTGGGTGAATACACTACTTAGAACTCAGTTTTTTGTAGAGAGAAAAAATCAAAGACTTCACCATCACAAATATGGGTGAATTAGATTAAGGCTCTTCAGAGTAAAGATCCAACTAAAAGTTTGACATTTCTGTAATCTCTTTCAAATGAATAAAATGGTGCAAGGAAAAGATTCCAAAAATGCAATTCTTCCTCCAGAGACTGGTGATATTCGACTCATCTCAACATCATTGAGTCAGAACCAATTCATAGCCGACCCTCCAGTACATTTTCAGAAGCTGTAAATTGCACAAGAGGAGATTGTCCACCTTTCTCCTGTGGACCACTGGTGGATTCCAACTGCCAGGGAGGCACCAGCTTTGAAGTAAAGGTGCAACTCCCTATGGTCTAAACCACTAGAGCTTCTTGGTGACATAGTATCCACAAGCAAATTGAGAGAGAAGAGAATGAGCATGAAAAAATATTGCAAATTTAAGATATGTTTTGAAAGGAATTTAAGTGTAATGATCTACTAAGCTTTGAAAGAGTATCAACCTGGTCAGGAAATTGATCTTCTAAGGAGGATACATAGAACAGTGATGCAGCAGACACACTGAGACATATCTTTTGTGACACTTTTGTGATAGGATCTTTATTAAGAAAATCAGTCTATGTACCTTTTCTTTGAGTGTGGCCATACGCCCACTCAAAAAAGATCATAAAATTTATTCCAACTCATGTTATGTTGTTATGTGCCGTCGAGTCCTGCCTGCGACTCATAGTGACCCTATGTACAACAGCCCTAAACTCCGCTCTGTCCTGTGCCAATCGCACTGTCTCTGACACTCCCATCCCAATTATCCCAGTCACTGAATCAATCCACCTCATAGAGGGCCTTCCTCTCCTGCGCCGTCCCTCCACCCTCCCAAGCATGAAGTCCTTCTCTAAGGACTGGTCTCTCCTCACTAGATGTCCAAAGTAAGTTAGACGGAGCCTCAGAATCCTTGGCTTCAAGGAGCCACCCGGTTTAACCCTCTCCAGGACAAATCTATTTGTTTTCCTAGCAGTCCATGGTATTCTCAATACTCTTATCCAGCACCACAGCTCAAAGGCATCAATTCTCCTTCTATCCTCCTTGGTCATTGTCCAACTCTCTGATGCATAACAGGTGATTGCGAAGACCATGGCCTGTATCAGACGCACCTTAGTCTCCAGAGAGACACCACTGCTCTTCAGCACTTTGGAGAGATCCCTAACAGCAGACTTTCCCATGGCAATGCACCTTTTAATTTCCTGGCTGCTGGTGCCAAGACTGTTGACTATGGAGCCAAGCAAACTAAAGCTGTGTACAATCTCAATCTCTTCACCATCCATCCTGATGCTGCCAATTGGTCCAGTGGTGAGAATCTTTGTCTTCTTGACATTGAGCCTCAATCCATATTGTAGGCTGCAGTCTTTGACACTCTGCAGCAGGTGCTTCAGGTCCTCCTCAGTTTCAGCAAGCAGGGTTGTGTCATCCGCATAACGCAGATTGTTGATAAATCGTCCACCAATCCTGACCCCACATTTCTCCTCATAGAGCCCAGCCTCCCGGATAATCTGTTCTGCATATAGGTTGAAAAGGTATGGAGATAGGATGCATCCCTGACGTACGCCCTTCCCAATTTTGAACCATGCAGTGTTCCCTTGCCCTGTTCTGACGACTGCCTCCTGGTCCAAGTATAAGTTTCGCATTAGAACGATCAAGTGTTCTGGGATTCCCATTCTTCTCCGAGTCAGCCACAGTTTGTTATGATCTACACAGTCAAATTCCAACTCATAGAGATCCCTATATAATAAGGTACAATTACAGTCCATAGATTTTCATGGCCTTGATCTTTTGGAACTAAATCTATGGGGCTTTCTTTTGGGGTAACACTGATTTGACTTGAACTGCTAAACTGATAAGAAATAGCCAAGAATTTAAACATTTTTTACCTCCCAGGAAATCCAACCAATAGAGTAAAATAAAAGGGTGTTATGTTCATCCCAGGAGCTACACCAGAGCTGGGGCTACCTGTGTCCATCCTGACGCTTCCTCCCCCATGCCAGATGGCTAGCCATCTCTGCTGCCCTCTGTCTTGCTCTTCCTTGTCCATCTTCTTTCTGTTTTCTGGGAATGTGAAAGGAAATTGCCCAAGCTCCTCCATTCACCAATGCCTCTACTTCCATGAGTTTCATCATCCCCTCTGTTTATCGCTTCCTCAGCCCTTTTCGATGGGTGGATTGAATGCTGCTAGCAAAGTGACTGTTTTATACAAACTGAAGTTAGGAGAGATAGTCATCACCATTTTAATACGAAAACAGTAGGAGAGAAAAAAACACATTTGTTTCATACTGTGGGATGTTGATAGTTCAGATAAAATTAGACCTCCCTGGAAACATTGCATCCAAAACATCCAGGGTCTTACTTTTGTGACAATAATCATGAAATTTACATTGTTTAAGATTTTTTTATGTTAGTTATTGTTTACCAAGTAAAATGTTTCTATTTAGCAATAAACATTATTTTATATAAATTCTTTTTTAAATTTTTTTATTTTATTATTTGTGTGTGTGTATATGTACCATCAAATCAGATCTGACTGGTGCAGGAGGAGATTGTCTCTCCTTCCTCGGCAGAGCATCTGGTGGATTCGAACTGTGTGCCTCTGGAATTGCAGGGCAGCTTCTTGCCACTAGGCCACCAGAGCTCCCCTTATTTTATATAAATTCTTAACTTGAGTTAAAAAAGAATCCCTTCATTTTACTCTCCTTGAGCCTAAATTTCTAGACATCTATGTATCTATGTTACCTATGTATCTATTTTACATTCCCAGCTATGTAATATATTTAGCTAAATCTATTTGTAGTCTTTTTATTCCTTAACACAACAGTTATAATGTCATAAAGAAGTACTTTCTACAAAAATTAGAAATGAGATTTTAGTGCTACGTTATAAATGGTCTACCTTGTTAAAAAATACACTTAGTATTTTTTACTAAATCTTATTTATTTTTTGTGTTTAGAAATATATAATAAAGGATAAAGCAATTGAGCAATTTCCGTATTGAATATCTTTGAGCTCACAACAATTAATGTTATAAAGTTGTCCCCTTACAACTTTAACCATTTTAAAATCAATAGATAGCAACCTAGGACATTTTTCTGTTTAAAAACAGCATTTTATCTACATTTATTTCTCTCATTTGTCAAGAAGATTTCTAATACTATTTGTGTGACCCTGGAAAATGTTCCCAAACACTATTCAAATTTCCTATGCTGAGGGACTAACTCCACACATGTACGCATGTCTATTCATCAAAACAGTTTTCAATAGCTCATTAAAAACAAAATTAGATCACCAGATCTTTCTTGTGAGATGCCTTTGAATACACTTGAATCACCAACCTTTCTTTCAGAAGCCAAACCCATTAACTGTTTGCACCAGTCAGAGAGACTCCATTGTTTGTTGTTGTTGTTGTAATGTGCCATGGAGTAGCTTGTGACTCACAGTGACCCTATGTACAATGGCTCTGAACCCTGCCCTATGCTGAGCCAGTCTCACTTTCTCTAACACACCTACCCCCAGTACTCCACTACTGTGACAAACTGTCTCATTGGATCTTCCTTTCCTGCGCTGTCCCTCCACCTTTCCAAGCATTATGTCCTTCTCCAAGGACCAGTCACTTCTGCCAAATTCCCAAAGTATGTGAGACAGAGCTACAAAATTCTTGTTTCCAAGAAGCAGTTTGGTTTAACCCTCTCCAGGATAGGCCTGTTTTGTTCTCTTGGTGGTCCATATTCTGTCCAAGACTCTTCTCCAGTACCACAACTCAAAGGCATTGATTCTTCTTCTGTCACCTTTACTTACTATCCAGCTCTCTGATGCATAGCAAGTAATTGCAAGGACCATTGCCTGGAGCAGGTGCACCTTGTTCTTTAGACTGACAACATTGCTCTTTAGAACTTTGGAGAGGTCCCCGACAGCCGATTTCTCTAATGCAATTGCCTTTTTTTTTTTTAGAAAGTTTTCAGTCACAATTTTATTCATTTTTCAGTTTCACCACTTTAGTAAAAATAATGGCCACTGTTAAAATGTAAATTAACGAAAAGGAAAAACAATCTCCAGTCTTCCCTGCAATATCCCCCAAAACCTGTTGAAAAAAAATTAGTTTGCATATTGGCAAATATCCTTACAAATTCTCTACACATATACTCACATAAATAGATAATAATTTATATTCATTCAATCTTACCAAGAAGGCTATATTCTGATTTTCCCATAATTATGAGTTCTACTCCCATAACTGTTAAGTTTTTGATGAATTTCTCTTCATGATTATGAACCTGAAGAAATTCTCTTTCACTTTCAGTACTTTCAAAGGGTTTATTATCAATAAGTTGTTGTTAGATGCTGGTGAGTTGAGTACAACTCATAACGACCGTGTGAAAAAACAGATCTTAACCTTGTCCTATCCCATTCCATCCTCACAATCTCCAACACACTCAAGGTCATTGCTGCAGTCACTCTGTCAATCTATTTGGTTGCGGGTCTTGCACTCTTTCACAGACCCTGCACATTTCCAAGCACGATGTCCCTTTCCAAGGAATAGGCTCTTTCAGCAACATGCCCAAGTGTGAGATGAAGATTTGCCATTTTTGCCTCCAAGGAGCACTCTGGTTGCACCATCTCCAAGATATATCTGTTTGTCCATTTGGCAGTCCCTGGGCTATTCGGTACTCTTCTCTAACACCATAGTTCAAAGGCATCAATTCTTTTTCCAGCATCCTTATTCACTGTCCAGTTCTCAGATGCATAGCAAGTGACTGAAAAGACCATAACCTGAATCAGACGCACCTTAGTCCTCAAACTGACATCACTGTGATCAGTGATCCTCATTGCTCATGATGATCACCAGCAAGGGCTCTCCAAAAACCGGATGTGAGTTCTGACCAAAGCCTGCACAATGCTTCTAATGATTCTTGCCAGCATGGACTTTCTGATGGCATTTAAACTGTGAGCGGTGACAGAGGCCTTACCACAGAGATCACATTTGCGTGGTTTTTCTCCAATATGGACTTTCTGATGGGCCTGCAGTTGTGAGCTCTGACTGAAGCCCTTACCACAGTCCTCACACTTATCAGTTCTCTCTCATGTGGACACTCAGATGGACTCGAAGATTTGAAGGGAGACTGATAGCCTTCCCACACTCTTCACATTTATGGGTTTCTCTCCTGTGTGGATCCTCTGTTGATGGCACAAATTCAAGCTCACACTTTTAGGGAGACTAAAAGCCTTTCTCACACTCTTCACACTTAAGTGGATTTTCCTCAGTGTGGCTTCACTGGTGATGTATAAACTGGGAACTACATCTGAATCCCTTTCCACAGAAGTGTCACAGTTGTATGTCTTCTCTCCAGTGTGGATTCTCTGATGAGACTGGACCCCGAGAATTGGCTGAAGCTTTTCCCACAGACCTTGCATGTGTATGGTTTCTCTCCTGTGTGAACTCTCTGATGGACCTGGAAGTCTATGGCCTGACTGAAGCTCTTATCACATTCCTTATAGGGCTTCTCTCCTGTGTGAACTCTGTTAATGAATGTGGAGGTTGGTGTTCCGTATAAAGCCTTTCCCACATACCTCACATTTGTGCAACTTCTTGCCAGTGTGAAACTGGTGGTGGCAAATCAATGACAAGTTGTGACTGAACCCCTTCTCACAGACATCACACTTGTAGGGTTTTTTCCCCCAGTGTGGATCCTCTGATGTATGTGAAAGTGTGTGGCCTGAGTGAAGTCCTTACCACATGTTCCACATTTATAGGATTTCTCATCACTGTGCACCAGAGCTCTGATGAACACAGAGATTAACACTCCAACTGAAGCCCTTCCCACATTCTTCACATATGTACGGTTTGTCTTCCGAGTGGACCCTCTGATGGCGTTGGACATTTTAACTCTGAATAAAGCACTTCCCATATTCCTCATACTTGTATGGCTTCTCTCCAGGGTGGGTCTGTAATGGATGGCCAGGTCTGTGCTGTTACTCAAGCCCTTGACACAACTGTCACAGGTGTAGGCTTTCTCTTCACTGTGACAGGGCTCTCTGCAAGTGAAGAGAGCTCTCTCGGAAGGAATTCCCAGATGCCTGGATAGCTGAGTGTCTCTTCTGGGTGAATTCTCAGATGAATTTGCGCAGGCGAGTTCTGGTTGAAACATTTCTCTCCTGAGTGAATACTGTGAGGAATGGGAAGAACTGAGCTAGAAACTTTCAGTACACATATGGGGGTTTTCCCCTAAGGGGAATTGCTGAGTGGGGTCATCACTCAAGATTCTACCACATTCACATCTGTGAAGTCACAATTTTGTGCTAATTTTAACATATTCACTGAGTGAGGATTTCCTCAAGTTTTCATTAATTTGCAGGCTAAATTCTTTATTTCTCTCTTCATTTGTGACTCATTCAGGTAGGTTTCCCTCCAAGAATTCTGGAGGGGATTTTCAATAAATTGGTACTCTTTCCTTTATGCTTAATGACATAGATCTCATTGCCAGGAAATTGAATGGAATCATCACGGAATAACTGGGGGTTCTCCCCTTGTAGATGTATTATGGGCTCTTGACTCCTGGTTCATTCACTTGCAACTTGTTCTCAGATATCCCAATAGATAAGATCTCCATGTCAAGAGTACTCTAATGTCTTTTTTTTTAGAAGTATCATCATCTCATTTTGATTCTTGCTCCCAGAATATTAATTTCTCTGTGGTTCTATCTCCATCATCCAAAGTTTTTCTTCTGCTTACAACTGGAATAACATATATAGCTTGAAGTCCCATGGAGACCAGGTTCTTGAAGTTCACCACCACTTCTTGGTTCAGCATCCTCTGGACAGAGTCCAGCAGCCCCAGCTCCTCCTCTGTGAAAATCATGGCCATGTTTTGAATGTCACTGATCCCTCTAAGTGTGTCATGCTCTTCTGGCCTCCCAGAGAAAGTTAGAGATGTGAGATGGCATACCTCTCAGGGTTAATCCAAGACAATTTGAGAAACAGATGGAAAGTTTATATATATTTTTTTATATTGGGGGAGTAGAAAAGAAATCAGCCCCTATACTGGGCCCTATTCAGTGGCAGCTTCTTGTGCCATAGGGTTAAGGAAGACTTTGAGGAAATAAAAGTTGTTTGGAAAAATCCAGATGTAGTTGCTTTGTATGTTGTGATGGACAGAAGGGATGAAGTGAAGTGTGAAGGCCCCTCACACCCTCCATCTTGCCTCAGACTATGTCCTGGAACCCTGGGGCGGGGGAAAGCGCCACTCTCATTCTTGCTTCTTGGGATTGTTGACGGCCACGTAGTGGTAAAGAACGACAAGCAGGAAGAGCGACACGCCCAGCATGTCGGCGAAGATGGCGAGCTGCACGTCCGTGATCATCCTGACCCGCCGGGCTCGCCTCCTATGCTCGCCGCGAGCAAGTTCCAGGCAGGAGACCCGGCCAGTACTTCGGAGCACCACCTAGTCCCAGATGGAAAGTTTTTAAGAACCAGGAGTCTTCCCCACCCCTCCCCGCCCCCCAAGCTCTGGCCTCACAATTTGTCTTTTGATTTCCTGACTACTGGTGCCAAGGAGGATTTACTGTGGAACTGAACAGGCTGAAATTGTTAGCAATCTCAATCTCTTCTCCATCAATCATGGTAAAGCCAGTTGGCCCAGTGATTGGGGTATTTGTCTTCTCGGATCCACAATCAACACTCTTAATAACGTCAGTCAAGAAATAAAACAAACAAACAAACCCACAACATATTGCATCAGGAAAATCTGCTATCGAGTGCCTTTCCAAAGTGCTAAAGACCAAAGATGTCAGTTTAAAGACATGGTGCTAACCATGGTCTTTTCAATTACTTCCTATGTGTCTTAAAGTTGGGCAATGTATACAGATGACAGAAGAAGAATGGATGCCTTTGAACTGTGGTTGGAGAAAAGTACTGAATATTCTATGGCCTGCCAAAAGAACAAACAAATATGTCTTGAAGGAAGTGGAACTAGGGTGCTAATTAGAGGCAAGAATGATGAAACTCTCTTTCACATAGTTTGGTCATTTTGGGAGGTCGAGCTAGACCTTGGAAAAAGACACCAGTTGGGAAAGGAGGAGGGTATACAAAGTGAGGAAGACCCTCAACAAGATGGATTGAGAAAGTGACTCTAACAATGAACTTGAGCATATCAGAAATTGTGAGAATGACTCAGGATAAAGCAAGATGCAGACCTGTTGTTTATGAGGTTGCTACAAGTGGCAGTCAGCTTGATAGCATTTAGCAACATTAACAACAAACAATAACCTTTCATCAGTCAACTTTATCTTGGTGTTGTTTGGAATGTGTAGCTAAATAGTTCTGTACTGGTTGCAGAGATATTGAGATATTGTTTAATAGTAAACAGATTTTCTTTTTTTAATTTTTTTTTTGTAAACAGATTCTCTGTATGCTGTACCTTTCTATGTTTTTTCTTGCTTCGGTACTAGCCTGACTCTTTTCCAAATGTGATGGTGCTATTGATGTATTCTTGATTATTGGTGAGCATGTCTTCATGAATTGAAGTTCAACATCAAGAAAACAAAGATTCTCACCACTGGGCCAATGGGTAGCATCATGATAGATGGAGAAGTGATTGAGACTGTTAACAATTTCAGCTTGCTTGATTCCACAATAAACACTATTTACATCAGCAGTCAGGAAATCAAAAGAGCAATGATGTTAGTCTAAGACTAAGGTGCACCTGATCTAAGCTATGGTCTTCACAATTACTTGCTATACATCTTAGAGCTGGATAATGACTAAGGGTGACAGAAGAAGAATTGATGCCTTTGACTTCTGATGCTGTAGAAGAGTATTAAACAATCATGGACTAGTAAGAGAACAAAAAGATATGTCCTGAAGAGGGTGGAACTGAACTGCTCATTGGAGGCAAGGAATTTGAAGTTCCCTCTCACTTACTTTGGGCATGTTGCCAGAAGGGACCAGTCCTTGGAGAAGGACATCATGCTTGGAAGGGTGGAGGAAGAGTGCAATAGAGGAAGACCCAGGATAAGATGGATTGACTCAGTAAGAAGAGTAATGGGAATAGGTGTGTCAGAGACAGCAAAATTGGCTCAGGATAGGGCAGAGTTCAGAGCTATTGTACAGATGGTCACAGTGAGTCACAGGCTACTCTATGTCACATAACAACGATAACAAATATCTTCATTAAAAGGTCTTTGGTAAACTCACAAAACCTAAAGGTAAGTTGCTTTATAAACTCTTTTGAATTTTTCCTAATAAAATGTGAAAACAGTGTACTTTTGGTCACCAGAAAACAGTATTGTAACCTTGGGTTGCTATAGAAGAAATCTACCTTCTTTGAGACTGTCTTCAAAGAAGCTCACACCATGTAGGGAGAGCACATGTACTTGCTTGCTCTGGTCATTAATACTGTTTGAGCCCATACATTAGCTAATCCATCTCATTTATATAACTTGGAGGGGGAGGGAAACCACCTCAGAAGTGAGTCAGCCTCCTATTATCTAAACCGGGCAAAGATATTACCAAAAAAGAAAACTACAGACCAGTTTCTTTTATGAATATAAATGCAAAAGTCTTTAACAAAATCCTGCCCAATAGAATCCAACAGCATATCAAAAAAATATTTCATCATGACCAAGTGGGACTCATAGCAGATATGCAAGGATGATTCAACATAAGAAAAACAATGAATGTAATTCATCACATTAACAAAGCAAAGAACAAGAACCACATGAACCTAGCAACTGATAAAAAAGGGCCTTTGACAAAATCTAACACTGCTTCCTGATCAAAAGACTCAGAAAAATAGGAATACAAGGGAATTTCCTCAACATTGTGAAAAGTATACATGTAAAATCAAGAGCCAATATTATTGTCAATAGAGAAAGACTAAAACAATTCTTGTGAACAGGTACCAGACAAGGATGTACACTGTCACCACTTCTATGCAATATTGTATTGGAAGTGCTGCTAGGACAGTGCTGCAAGAGGAGGAAATGAGGCATCCTGACAGGCAAAGACATGGTTAAATGCTGCTGTATGCCAATGATACGATATGATATGATATGATATGATATGATAAGATATGATACACAGAAAACTCCAAGGACTCAACAAAAAAACCTGTTCAAGCTAATAGATAGATTTGCTAAATTCTTCTACACTAACAAATAAAACACAAAGAAAATAAGAAAGTTATACCTTTTACAATGTTGTTGTTGTTGTTGTTGTTATGTGCCGTCGAGTTGTTTGTGACTCATAGCGACCCTATGTACAACAGCCCTAAACCCTGCTCTATCCTGTGCCAATCACACTGCCTCTGACACTCCCATCCTGAGTACCCCAGTCACTGAATCAATCCACCTCATAGAGGGTCTACCCCTCCTGCGCTGTCCCTCCACCTTGCCAAGCATGATGTCCCTCTCCAAGGACCTGTCTCTCCTTACAACATGTCCAAAGTATGTCAGACGAAGCCCCAGAATCCTTGCCTCCAAGGAGTAGCCTGGTTTAACCCTCTCCAGGATGAATCTGTTTGTTTCCTTGGCAGTCCAGGGTACATTCAATACTTTTCTCCAGCACCACAGCTCAAAGGCATCAATTCTCCTTCTATCTTCCTAGTCATTGTCCAACTCTCTGATACATAACAAGTGATCGCAAAGACCATGCTCCTTTTACAATAGCCAACCACAAAATGAGATGTTTAGGAATAAACCTAACTAGAGATGCAAAAGACTGTTACAAAGAAAACTACAAAACACTTCTGCAAGAAACAATAAAGATCTAAATAAATGGGAAAATGTTTCCTGTTCATGGATAGGATGACTCAATATAGTGAAAATGACAATTCTAAACAAACACAATCTATGTTTTTAATGCAATCCAATGCAGATGGCAAATTCATTTTCCAAGGAGATAAAAAAGTCAATTCTCATGTTTATTTGAAGAGGAAAGAGACCTCGAATAAGCAAAGCCCTTCTGAAAAATAAGAATGAAATGGGAGGTATAGCGCTCTTCAAAACCTAATATACAGCTGTAATAACCAAAATAACATGGTATTAGTATAAAGACAGGCACATAGACCAATGGAACAGAAGTGAGAACTCAGAAATAGACCCATCTATCAAACTGATATCAGTCAACTGACATTTGACAAGGAAACAAAATCGATCAAATGGGGAAATGACCATCTCTTCGACAAATCATGCTGGCAAAACTGGACTGCTACCTGCACAAAGCTGAAGCTGGACCCACACCTCTCACCATAAACAAAAATCAACTCAAGATGGAAAAGAGAACCAAACCATAAGCATCTTAAGAGAGAAATCAGGATCAAGCTTAGAAGGCCTCGCATATGATATAAAGAAGCTGCCAAATACAGCTAGAAATGCACAACCAGGAGAAGACAAATTTGATGAATGGGACCGTCTAAAGATTAAATCCCTGTGCACATCAAAAACTTTTTCCAATTGGGTGAAAAGAAAACCTACTAACTAGAAAAAGTATTTGACAATACCATCTCAGACAACAATCTCATAACAAAAGTTTATAGAATATTAGAGGGCCTCCACAAGAAAGAAACTGACAACCCAGTTACAAAATGGGCAAAAGACTTTTCACAGAAGACATTTGGATAGCCAACAGAACACATGAAGAAATGCTCAAAATCACTATCAAAAGAGACATGCAAATAAAAACCACAGAGTTGCCAGCTCACCACAGAAGCAGCAGCAAAATTTAACAGGATAGCAAGCAACAAATGTTGGAGAGGATGTGGAGAGATATGACCTCTCATACACTATTGGTGGTATTGTAAAATGGTGCAATCACTCTTCAAGGCAATTTGGTGTTTCCTCAAAAGGCTGAATGTAGAAATTCCCTATGTTTCAGATATCACACTACTAGGAATATAACCCGAGAAAATTAGAATTGAGGCACAAATGGAGATTTGTACACCAAAGTTTATAGCAGTATAATTCACAATCACAAGAATACAGAAACAGTCCAAATGTCCAACCACAATCTAATGAATTGAGAAATTGTGATACATTCACATTATGGAATATTATGCAGCACTCAGTTGCAATGGTTTCAAATACTACTACATAACTTGGGAGAGACTGGAGGGAATTATGCTAAGAAAACTAATTCAGTGTCAAAGGGTAAATACTGCATAGGACCACTATTATAAACATAAAGAATAAGAGTAGAACATGTATGGAATTCCAACAGGGAAAGGAGTTGGATCAGAGGTGAAGATCAGCAGGGGGGAAATCATAACATCTCATAATTTGATGGGTGGAGGGAGGCGGGGTAAAGGATATGGGAGCTATCCACCAGGGATCTGGAAAAGCAGGGTAATGAAGGGAATGGTTTAATGGTGATTAAGTTTATCAAATGTATGAGAATGATTGTATGAAACACAATGTGAATGAAGAATAGCATGGAAAACAATGTATATAAACTTTGTAAGCAAAGGAATAAAAAAAATAATGTGAAGCTGATGAGGGAGAGAATAGTTTAAAAGTAATATATTTTAGGGCATTATGATTATCATAAGAGTCTGGAATGAGGGTTGCAGAGTGAAGTATACTCGGGGTGGGGGTGGGGAGGATGTGCAGGGGTGATTGTATACCAATGAAGGAGTTTTTCTTTTGCTTTTCAAGGAGAAGAATGAACTGGGGGAGGGGGTGGGTGGGCGAGGAGAAAAGTGCAACAATGAATGAATGGAAATCCAAAATCTCTGTAGATGTTCATTGAAATTTATAAAAAAAATGTAACCCCCCCTCCATAGTAAATGAGAATGACTGTATGAAATACAATGTGAATGAAGTGTAGTGTGAAATACAATGGATCTAAACTTTGTAGGCAAACCAATGTTAAAAAAAAAAGTCATCCAATACAGACACCTAGCAGCAGCCGGGCCATTTGAGTCACAACAAATGAAGCTCAGACATTGTGGAGAAGAGCCATCCCCCAGCAGGCTTTATCTGCATTTTTGACCCACAGAACCCACGAGTATAATAAAGTTGGTCATTGTACACAGCTAAGTTTTGAGGGTTTTGGGAAGCAGCAATAGATAACTGGAATGCCTTCCAAACACAAGAAAAATGTGTTCCTCCCCTCATTCTCACCTGGCTTGGCTAACTCTGTGGTGTGAGCCTCCAGAGGTTTCATACTAAATGACTGCCATATTTTCCTTGTTGGTCTTAGGCCCTGACCTGTCAGTTCTGAATTACAATGACTTTCCTTGCACACAGAACCCTGCTCAGTCTCATTGCTGCGTTGGAGTCCGGCAGGGCTTTTGCAGCACTGCGTCATTGCATCTTTTTTTTTTTTTT
>NW_006399858.1:5117963-5133979 GCF_000299155.1 Elephantulus edwardii
CACCCATTTTGAATAATATTGCATGAGTTCCTTGTTTTTCAATGCAGCATAGTATTCCATTGTGCGAATATACCACAGCTTCTTATTGACGGTCCTCTGCTTGTTTGCTGATCCTTTACTGTGCCAGGTATGATGTCTCTCCTCAGGGATTGGCCCTTCCCAGTAATCTGCCTGAAGAACCTGAGGTCAAATCTCACTATCTTCACTTCTAGGAGCACTCTGACTTCATTTCTTCCAAGACAGCTTTGTTTGTTCTTTTGGCTCAAAACCTCATTGCCCTCCAGTGAGAGCCAACACAGCACTGACTTTCCAGTAGGGTTGGGGACACTGTAAATTGCACAAGAGGAGATTGCCCATCTTCCTCCCTCAGCTGCAGCTGGTTTCAAACTGGCCACCATTGCGTTAGCAACACAACTGCCTATGGGCGACACCACCATAACTCCCTTTGGACAATACACTGTATGTTGAATACACTTTGATAGTTCCACTGCTCAAAGGTATTGAGTCTAGGCTTGTGCTCCTGATCAAAGCTGAGGATAGAATCCTTTCAGCAATAAGTTTTGGTATTCAGGAAGAGCTGATGTGGACTGAAGGACTGTAAAAATTAAGCCAAGAGGCAAGCTGAGAAAACAGACACTCTTGGAAATGTGTAAGTGGAAGAGAAAAGAAAATTCTTTAAGCTTTCCATTTTCTAATTATAATACAGCTTTTTGAAAGTCAGCTATACTTTATTCATTCTGAGTGATCCATTAGATCCTTGTCTCACTTTCAAGTTAAGCTTTCAATTTTAAGATAACTTATGTTGATGTCTAAGACTTGCCACCAAAGAATCTAAGTAATGCAAATGTCAAATTGAGTCCACTTAGTGGGGCTGGGGTTCAGACAGAGGGATGAGAGAGGGTTGTGAAGACTGCTGGCTTGTGCAGGACCCTGATCCACCCCAGTCCTCATGAAAGACACATTCCAAAATGACTGGAGAGCATTTTGGTGAAGTCAAGAGAACTTATAGGAATCCATGGGCAACATGAGTCAGGCAAATTTGAGGTATTACTACAAAAGTGACCTCATTTGTACTCACAGCTTGAAAACTCCAAGGAAATTCTAGCTACAGGGAGAGAGAAGAGAAATTCAAAAGCATTAAATAAATCTGTGACAGGAATGCCAGGCAGCCTGGAACCCAGAATGAACTGAGATTTCTAAAAAGTGTTAAAGGGGAGGGGAGAACCACATTCATGTCAGAAGGAAACACAAGACAAAGGGAATCAGTTGACAACTATGAAATGGTGGCCAGGAAGAAATCCAAATAAGCGAAAACAGAAACAAGAAGAGTTTTTTTTTTAGAAAGAAGCTGACTGGAAAGGAAAGGAAGCTTAGGCTGGCCTTTAACCAGATGCTAATGGTGAGGAGAAAGAGGTAGCCCATCTGGACCTGAGCCTGGTCCCACATTGAGTCCAGAACTCATGATAGATTGGTTCTATGAAAGTAGAAGAATAAAGACAATAACTGAAAAGTCTAGATTGGAGGAGAGCTATTGTTTTTAGAGAATGTGAGTCAACTACAACTCATAGTGAACAACCAATCTGAAGCTTGCCTGTCCTGCTCCGTCTTCACCGTCTTTGGTACACTTGAGCCCACTGTCACAGTCACTGTGTCTATCCACCTTGCGGAGGGTCTTCCTCTCTTTTGCTTTCCCAACATGACATCTTTTTCCAAGGATTGACCCCTTCTGAAAGCATGCTCAAAGTATGTAAGGTGAAGTCTCAATACCTTTGCCCTTAAGAAGCACATTGGTTGTACTTCCACCACGATTGACTTGTTCTCTCTCCTGACAATCCTTGGGAGACTCAGTACCCCTTTCCATTGCCACAGTTCAAAGGCACCTATCCTTCTTCTGTTATCCTTGTTCATAGTCCAACTTTCAAGTGCACAGAAAGCACTTGAAAATGTCACGGCTTGGGTCAGCCACACCTTAGTCTTTACACTGACATTCTTGCTAATTAACACTTTAATCCTTGACAGTAGGTTTCTAATTAAGCACTTGTGATTTCTTGACTGCTGATACTATGAGTGTTGATTGTGAATTTAAGTAAAATGAAGGTGGTAAAAATGGTTTATTCTCATTAACCAAAAGTTGATGGTTCAAAGGCACCTCCCAAGAAAGACTTGAAGACTTATCTACTTTTTAAAAAGCAGCCATTGAAAACACTAAGGAGCAGACTTCTATCATGACATACAATGTCTCACCATTAGTGAGAATTGACAGAACAGTGTCTGGTAGTGGTTTCGAGGAACTAGAAAAGTGAATCAGCAACTCGGTCCACTCCAAGGACTCAGAACCTTCTCACATCTCTGCCTGAATGTCACACATCTCTCTAGAGACTAGCAGTATCCAACAGATGCAAGTTCCCTTATAGAGAGTTACTTGTATTCCAAAAGCAAGAGCATGTATGGTAGGCAGAATCATTGTTCCAAAATACCTGAAGATTGAGGAAACATCATACTTCCTTGTCAGAGCAGTCTATGAGATTCCCTCTGACCAGTGAAATGTAAGCAGAAGTGATGTGTGTTATTTGCAAACAGGGCTCGCAGACCCAGCGTGTGGTTCATCATTTCTCCTTTTTTTCTCTGGCATGGGATTGGTAATGTTCCAAAGAGATGCTTTTCAGCAGCTTGTATCTCAGAGTGAAAGCATTGTGTATCTTAGGCCTTGGAATGAACAAGGAGTGCAGGTACATCTTGGTGTTACAGCTTTTGTGATTTGGGAGGTCATTTGTTACTGCAGCACAGCATAGCCTCTCCTGACTATTACCAATAGCATCAGGGATAAGATGAGAGCATTTCTAGACACCAGAAGTTATCTATGATCTTTGTGGAAGCAGAGAAAGGTTACACTAGGAAGGCCTGGGCATCCTTCATAAGAGCATAGGAGTCATGATAAGGGAATTTGTTGGAAAAAGTAGAATGTAAGAAATCCTCTGGAATAAGAAATGCAATGTTACATTTCACCTCAACTGGGAAAAATAGGTTGATGAAGTCTGGTAAAACAGAGTATATATTTGTGAAAAGGTTTGAGGGGATTGGAGGTTATTTTGCTTCGTTTATCAATGTTTTATTGTTTTTCTTAAGGATCTGAGCTGAAAGATAAAACAAGAGTTAAGCTGACTCAATTGAGGAAGAAAATCTGCTGGTTCTGACCTAGTCTTCTGCACATAGGTTGCAGGAAAGCATGCTTTACTACCGCCTCTGGGTCCAGCTCCTGGGACTGACCCCTCCTCACATATTGCTCTCCACTGCAAAAGCTGGTTACAGTTGTAATCGTTTTCCCATTCGTGCCTAACTAGACTCCCTTTCTGGGAACAAGAAATCTTTTCCCTGAACCTTTGCTTACAGACAATGGCTCTACTCTCCCAGAACACAAGCTTCCTTTTCTCTGTTGGCTTTGCCTCTTTAGATTCTGAATGGCTCACACCGGATTTCCTTCCTGGATCACCACTTACTGGTGAAGATGCCATGATTATTTTGTATGTTTTTTTTGCCTTAACCTCCTTACTGGCACTTCACCTGGAATGACACAGATTTTGGAGTATTTAGGTCCCCATTCTTTGTCTGCCCACCTGAGGCACTCCCTATTGTCTGAAATTCAGTTGATCTTTCTGGATTAATCCTGCCCTAGTGAGGAACTCCTGCGCCCAGCTCTTTTCTCCCGTTCCTCGTGAATTGTGCTTCTGCCACAGAATGACATCTGGTATAAGTAAAAGGGACACCTAATCTTCAAAATGGCAATAGCTATATTTAATGAGTGTCCAAACTAAACAAGAAAGATCGTATTAGGAAACTTTAATCAAGTAAGCTTGAAAGCAGAACTGCATGACTCTAAAACGAGGAAGACTCAGTCTTGCTGAGTAGCCTGGCTGACCAAATCCTGCAGAAAATGAAAACCTGTCAGAGCAGGAAAACTCAAATATTTGTCACTAATAAATAGCTGTAGGAAAATGCTAAAATTCTACTCTGTCAAAGACGGAAAACTTGCTAGACCTGTAAAATCAAACAGTCATGCTGAGTTCTGGCCCTCATTAGATTTCACTATGTTATGGCAACGAAAAAACCTTTTAAAAGGAAAGAGATTGTAATCTCTCTCTACATGTCTTGGCCTCTCTGCCTATCTGTTATAGAGAGTTGCATTGCTAACTTGCTCTCAGGCTATTCAAACCCACCAGCAACTCCACAGGAGAAAGATGGCCAATCTCCCACATCCTCAAACCCTCCTGGAGGATGGGCCATAAATCAGTTCAGACTCAACAGTGACACCTGTGAGCTTGGGTTTGAGCCTATTCAGAGGCAGTTGTGGGCTCTGGCTAGTTAGATTGAAGCTAATTAGGGTCCCTGAATAAAAACTTCACCTAGAGAAAGTAATTAAATTCACAGAAGAAAGAGGGATTAGAAAAGAAGACAAAGTCGTGACAACCAAATGCAGTGCTGGATTCTAGACTTGGGAGGGGGATGGATAATCCAGCTAAAAGACAGTAACTATTTGAAAATTTCACATCGTGGGTATCTTATTAACAGACCCATGGCCACTACATGCACAGTGAGGTCAGACCATTGTTATCCATAGGGTTTTCACTGGCTGATTTTTCAGAAGTAGATCACCAGGCCTTTCCTCCTTGTCTGCCTTGTATTGGAAGCTCCTCTCAAACCTGTTCAGCATTACAGCATCTCACAAGCCTCCCCTGACAGATGAGCGGTGGCGGCACTCCAGGTGCGCTGGCCAGGAAGCACATTAGGAAGTGGATGTTGATTTTACGTAAAATAATGGCACGGTGATTTTGAAAGAATGTTCTTGTTTTTAAGCGATACCTGTTGGCATGCTAAAGTAGTTAAGAACGAAATAGCTTAATATTTGCAACTAACTTTCAAATGGTTGAAAAAAAGAAAGAAAAATACCATATGGAGAGAGACAGATGAAGCAAAATGTTAACAATAATGAATTTAAGTGAACAACATCCAAGTGTCAATTGTGTTATGGTCGCTATGATTCTAGAAACTATGACATTGATATTTCAAGTCCCAGCAGAGGCCTCTATGGTGGACAAGTTCTGACAGTGCTTCCAGACTAAGACAGAGTAAGAAGCACATCTGAAATAGGGGGCTTTGAAAACTCTCTGGACAACAGAACATTGTTGGTTAGCGTGCTGGAAGCTGATGCACTCAGTTGGAAGACACGACATGACTGGGAAGAACTATGTCCTCAAAGTAAAGACTTCTGTGATTACATGGACAAAGTAAAACTTCCACTCAATCAGTGACCTTCATTTGCTGATGTGCCAAGGCCCAAACTGAGTAGAAACAACTGCAAACACCCATTAATAACTGGAACCTGGAATGTAAAGAGTATGAATCTAGGACAATTGAAAGCTGTTAAATATTAAATGAAACACATAAAGATCAATCTACAAGGTATTAGTAAATTGAGAGGGACGGATATTAGCCATTCTGAATCAGAAAATCACCTGATTTCGGCTGTCACTATGTTTGGCCTCAGCTTGGACTGATGCCATTTTGGATCTCAGTCCATTTACACCATGTTGTTGTTGTTGTTATGTGCCCTCGAGTTGCTTGCGACTCATAGCGACCCTATGTACAACAGCCCTAAACCGTGCTCTATCCTGTGCCAATCTCACTGCCTCTGACACATCCATCCCGATTACCCCAGTCACTGAATCAATCCACCTCATAGAGGGTCTACCCCTCCTGCGCTGTCCCTCCACTCTGCCCAGCATGATGTCCCTCTCCAAAGACTTGTCTCTCCTTACAACTTGTCCAAAGTATGTCAGACGAAGCCCCAGAATCCTTGCCTCCAAGGAGCAGCCTGGTTTAACCCTCTCTAGGATGAATCTATTTGTTTTCTTGGCAGTCCATGGTACATTCAGTATGCCTCTCCAGCACCACAGCTCAAAGGCATCAATTCTCCTTCTATCCTCCCTAGTCATTGTCCAACTCTCTGATGCATAACAAGTGATTGCAAAAACCATGGCCTAATAAATTGCATGTTGCTACAAAAGAAAAAAAGAGGGGGGGGGGAAATCACACGATTCCTATGCCAAAAGTGACAGATTGAAGAGGAATGATGTGACACTCATTGTCAAAAAGACCATTTCAAGATTTATCCTGAAATGGGCTGATACTATCCACAAGCATCCTCCAGCCACAAAAACCTGAGATGAAGAAATTGAGGGTTTTACCAACTCTTGCACTGCGGAAGTGATGAAGCATGCAATCAAGATGCATTAGTAATAATTGGAAAGCAAATGTTGGAAACAAATAAAGAGTGGTAATTGGAAAATATGGCCTTGGTGACAGAAATGGGGCTGGGGATCACGCCAATGATTGTACAATCGGTGATTTACTCATTGCAAATACTTTTTAAAAAACATAACTGGCGACTATACACATGGATTTCACCTAATCCATTGCACAGGAATCAGATAGACAACATCTGTGGGAAGAGACATTGGAGAAACGTAGTCTCAGCTGTCAGGACCAGGCCAGGGCTTGACTATAGGAATAGACAGTCAACTACTCATATGTAAGTTCAAACTGAAGTTGAATAAAACAAAAATAAGCCCCTAAGAACCAAAATATGACCTTGAGTGTACCCCAACTGAACTTAAAAACCACCTTGAGAATAGATTTGATGCACTACACACTAATGAACAAAGACCAGACAAGTTGTGAAATGACACCAAGGACATCAATCACGAGGAAAGCAAAAAGGCTTTACAAAGGCATAGAATAAAGAAAAGTCCAAAATGGATTTTAGAAGAGACTCTGAAACTTGCATCAGAATGAAAAGAAGCCAAATCAAAGGGAAAGATTTCTGAAGTAAGAGAGGTTTTAAAAGATTTCAAAAGGCAGAGCGAGAATGAAACATGCAAGGAGCTGGAATTATAAAATCTAAGGGGAAGAATACACTAGGCATTTCTCAAATTAAGAACACCACTTTTTCTGTGAACTTTGATTAAAAGAACAGTTATAAAAAGGAAAATACCAAAAAAATAACTTAAGAACAAATTCAAGCTTAAATTTGCAATACTTAAGGATTCCAAGAATTAAAAGAAAAAAGAAATCCTTAGGAATTCAGTGGATACTAACTGACGTGCTCTAGGAAATAGATACAAACTTGGACATGTTCATACAGGCTCTGACAATAACTATGGAAGACAGTTACTTGGCCAATTGACTGGACGAGATCCATATGTGTTCCCATTCTCAAAAACTGTGATTCAATAAACTGCAGAAACTATAGAGCAATCTCACATGCAGGTAAACTCTTGCTGAGAATTATATTTAAATGGCTAGAACAAATCTAGCCTGGAGAGGGTGGAACCAGGCTGCTCCCTGGAGGCAAGGATTTTGGAGTTTCATCTCACATACTTTGGACACTTCATCTCACATACTTTGGACACGTGGCCAGGAGGGACCAGTCCTTGGAGAGGTATATCATGCTTGGAAGGGTAGAGGGACAGCACAGGTGAGGAAGACCCAGGATGAGATGGATTGACTCAGTGAATGGAGATATGGGATTAATTGGAGATGATAAGATTGACTCAGGACAGGACTGGGTTCAGAGCTAACGTACTATGAGTTGCTATGAGTTGCAGGCAACTAGATAGCACATAATGACAACAAACAAAAGACATTTTTTAATATCAGCAGAGAACTGTCAGGAATGCAAGTTTGATTCAGAAGAAGTTATGGCACAAGGAATATCATTGCTGATGTCAGATGGATCTTGGTTGAAAGAAGAGACAATCAGAAAGATGTTTACCTGTGTTTTAGTGACTATGCAAAAGCATTTGATTGTGTGGATCATGACAAATTACGACTAACATTGAGAATGGGAATCCCAGAACACTTAATTATGCTCATGCAAAACCTATACTTAGACCAAGATGCTATCTCCCGACTAGAGCAAGAAAACACTGCATGGTTTAAATCAAGAGAGGTGAACAATAGGATTTACATGGGGGCTCAGAGGAAACTAAGAGAAGAGGGGCTAAATAATGACACTGCATTGAAACCAGTAAGGGAAGGAACTGTTTAAAAGGAACATATGATTAGGCCTTATCTGTGTGACAACTGTTCAGAACACAGGTGCAATAACGAAGTGGACTTGGGGAGAAGGGAGAGAGGAAATGATGAAACAATGAGTGATTTTTTAAAAAAGTGCACAGGGATGTAAGGAGGAAAATGTGCAACAATGAATGAATGAAAATCCAACTTTTCTGTAAACTCGTTTAAAAAATCACAATTAAATAAGAAAGAAAAGAAAAAGAAAAAAAGAAAGTTGTGCATCAGGCTGTATCCTTTCTTCACACCTATTCAATCTGTAGGCTAAACAAATCATTCAAGAAGTTGGGCTATATGAAGAAGAATATAGCATGAAGATTGGAAGAAGACCTACATTAGGCAGATGACATAACCTTGCTTGGAGAAAGTTAAGAACTCTTAAACCACTTACTGAAGAAAATCAAAGACTACAGCCTTTAGTTTGGAAGCAGGAGTGGCATCCATTTCCATAATAGCTTGCCTCTGAAAACCCTGTGAACCTGGAGAAAGGATGAAAGTTATACAAGAGGTGTCCAGGACTTTCGTTCAAAGGGTTGCTATGAGTCACCTGAGACTTGATGGCACTTAACAACAACAACAATAACAGCCTTTAGTATGAGTTACATCTAAACATCAGGAAAATGAAAATTCCCATCAATAGGCCAATAGGCATCATCATGATGGAAAAAGATTGTGATTACCAACAATTTAATTTTGTTTGAATCCACAATCAACACATACGGTTGTAACAGTAAAATAATAAAAAAAAAAATCTAAAGATGTGTTGCACTGGGGAATTCTGTCAAGGACCTTTCTAATATTCTAAGGAACATGAATATCACTTTAAAGATCAAGGTGTGCTTGATCCAAGCCATGATATTTTCAACTGCTTCCTCTGCGCCTGAGAGCTGCACAATGAATAAAGATGATAGATGCCTTTGAATTGTGGCATTAGAGAAAAGTATTGCATTATCTATGGACTGCCAAAAGAACAAGCAAGACTGTATTAGAGGAAGAACAACCACAGTGCTCCTTTAAAGGCAAAGATAGTGAACATCACCTTACATATTTTGAGTATGTTCTCAGGAGGGGACAAGCTGTGGAGAATGGCATCATGCTGAGAAAGCCAAAAAGGTAGACAAAGAGAGGAAGACCCTGAACAAGATGGATTGACACAGTGACTATAACAGTGGACTTGTGTATATTGTGAGAATATCTTAGGATAAGGAAAAAATTCAAATTTGCTGTTTACAGGGTTTCTATGAGGGAATTGACTTGCTGGCACCTAACAATAATATTGTGCTAATATTTCGCCTTTTCTGTAGGTTTAACAATGTCAAGTAAAGGAAAATATTTATCTTGGGAAGCTGTCGAGAGAAGAGGCAAGCTGGGTTTGAGGAAGTAAACAGTGAAGGAAAGCAAGAAAGACTGTTGTGTTCAGTTATATGAAGGACATTCTCAGAAGAAACAGGGATGGAATTCAGAATGCCTTCAAAAAGCGGAGCTAGGATTGAGGCCCAGATGACCCAGAAATGAGAAACATGGGGAGAGGCTAAGGAGGGAGATGTGACAATGTGGGAATTGTCACCAAGGTCACATTGTAACCTACTGTATCTATCTGAATTTTTGAACAGAAATCAAATAGCTCTATAAACTTTCACTCAAATAATAATAAAAAGTTAATATAACAAATTTAGTAAGGTTCTTTGTCTATAGCCAGCTAAAGTAGCAGAGAAGACGATACAATTTAAAAATGAAATCATTAATTACATTAATCAATTATAATTAATGTAAAACAAAATGTATGTGAATGATTGCATGAAAACCCAATATGATTTGTAAACTTTCACTCAAATAAAATATTACATTTAAGGAGAAGGTAAATTTTAGAAAAGAATTTTTAAAAGTGTAAACAATAAGACTGTATTTGTCACTTAATATGATCTCTGAGGACTTGTTACACAAGAATGACCAGAAAAATCATGGTAGTTGACCATATTTCAACTTAAAAACAAGGAGAATTAAAAAAGCAAGAAACAGTAGAGAGTGGGGGTAGAGGGAGAACCCTAAAAAAAATAATAGCAAAAAACCCCCAACAACACTGACTTCTAACAAGCTTACGGGACGATTCTGCTTGTTGCATTAAAAGCAAAACATTTCCTAGTGAGAAGAGTAAATTAATTTTTTTCCATTATATTTCAGTCCTTCTCAGTAGGCTGAGTGTTCGGCTGTCTTATTTTTATTTATTTGTTCTAACTGTATATGTGTGGTGGTGGTTATTGTGGAGCATTGCTGCGGAAACGGACTCATAATTAAGTCTCTAGTGGTTTTTCTGACTGTGTACATGTGTCGTTGTTGTGTATCATTGATTCAGAAACTGACTCATAGCTGACCCTCCACTGGATTTTCAGAGGTGGTAGAAAATCTGAAAATAAAAAAAAAAAATCTGAAAATCCACCAAAGGGTCACCAATGACTAGGTTTTGACTTGATGGTACATAACAACAACAACAACAGCAACAAATTGCGCAGGAGGAGATGGCCCATCTTTTGTTTTGCAGAGCAACTGATGGATTTGAACCATGTGCCTTTGAGCTGGCAAGGCAGCTCCTTACCACTAAGCCATCAGAGCTTATGTGTGTGGTAAAAACACATACAGCATTCGTTAACAATTTTGACTTATATAATTCAGTAACACTGATGACAATCTTCAGGTTATTAACTATTGCCACTATGTTTAGTTACGTGGCATGTGGTGTCACTATGACAGAGTTCTCACAAGTGGGTGGTTTTAGCACATTCATTTGTTCTTTCACAATCCAGAAGGCTAGATGTGGAGGCAGTTGCTAAAGGAGGTTTTCTCTCTTTGTGGGCTGTGGGGGAAGGGCTTTCATTCCTGTCAACCTCTGTGGCCTTGGCGTTCCTTGGATATCTCCACTGGCCTTGACATTGGTCTTCCCCTGGCTGTAGTGGCTCTTAACACAGGGGCTCTGAATTCAAAGGATGCACTCTGCTCTGTCTCTTCTTGGTGCCAATCAGGTGCCCCTCTCTATTTTTCTTTGATCTTTCTGTAAGATAAAAGGTGTAACTTGAGTAAGAGTGATGACTTGAGTAATAGTGGGGCTTATTTCTTGTGGCAATGTGACTCAGGGTACAGCCCCCACCCCCGTCTTTACCTCCCTAATATATAAAAGTATCACAAAATGAAAGATCATTACATCAGATCACAAGTTGGAGAAGAGCCACACAATACTGGACCTAACCAAATTAACACATATTTTTAGGGATATGAATTTTGGAGAAAGCAATTCAATCCATGGCTTCTCATACTTTGGCTCCCAAAAGCTATCCCTTTGCCATTTTGTAAAGCACAATCACTCTGTATTTGTATTATTTTTAATATTTGTTTATGAAAAATAATAATAATATATTATTCCCAAAGTCCTAAGTCAACTTCAACTTCAAAATTTGTCATCTAAATCAAATAAGGGTGAGATTTCAAGTGCATTTCATCCTAGGGAAAATTTCATCTTCATCTGTGAAATTTGCTTAGGAATTATCTGTTTTCTTATACATGGAACAGGTACAAAGTACAAGGTAAACGTTTTCATTACAAGTGGGAGAAATTGGAGGGAAAGTAGTTAACAAGTCCAAAAGCTAGAAGATATTACAGAATATATTACTATCCAGAATATATTAATATCCAGAAGATATTACAGTTGCTCTCAAGCCTTGAAAATAACACTATGTTGTCTGAAGTCATCTGGGCTCTTGCCCTGCCCGCCTTCCCTACCCTCTCTGGACCCTGCAGTCTAAGCTTGCATGGAAAGACAATGCTTTTCTGATTCTATCTCCTCTGTCACTTTTTTGAGGTTTTTAGAGTGATAATGGATTTCCAAACATCTTGTATGAGATATGTCTCCGTACAGTTATTTGCAGCCTGTACTTGGGTAAATAGTTGAGTGTGGCTTTTATTCTTTTATGCTTATAAGGGTTTTTTTCCCCTAGTGTTTTAAGAGTTACATCCTCATTCATCTGTCAAAACTGGAAGATAAGCATTACTCAGCATTCACAGGCACATTTCTAAGCTAATACAATGGAAGAAAACTGGTAAAAGATGGCTCTGTCATAAATATCAGAGCATTTGGGGATGCTTACATATTCTAGGACTGTGAATTATTTAACAGGGTTAATTATCTGTGTATATCGTTCAAAGCATTTAAAATTATTGTTTACCCTTCTCTTTGATGTATGATTTATCAAATGCAGAAATTAAATTTTGTTTTGATTGCTTCTAATTGACTTTAGCTTCTTCATGCATCTCAGTTTAATACCATCGATACTTTTTTGAATCATTTATTCTGGAACACAAGTTTGCCATGTAATCACACAGCGCGTGATTAACTATCCGGGCTAGTCAGAGAACCTGATCTGGAAGCATCTTTTCTGAAGTTCGACTAGGAGGTTCATCTCTCTACAACTGAGCTCAGATCAGCTCTCAGTTCAGTGGAAATTTTCTTTATGTCCTCATAGCTATAAATTTCCATCCTGGTGTGGGAATTCATTGCCCCACCTACAAATGAATCTTCTAGGGAGTGGAAGAAGCTTTTAGTTTCATATTTTCTGAAACAACAAAGGTCTCTTAAAAACCTTGTACTGCTTGTGATTCCCCCTCCCATGACAGTAATAGTCTAATACAAAGGTGGACCATAAAATGACATGTACCCAGGGTAGCTCTTAGGGTAAGTGAAATTAAATTGTTAAGAGCGTAAATTTCACTATTAGATACGAATTTGCATCTGGCTTCCAATTTTTAGTTGTTGCCCTGAGGAAAGGTCCTTCCTCTCTGAGCCATAGTGTCTGCATCTTCAGATGGAGGAAATAAGCCCTACAATAATATGTCATTATTATACAAATGAAGCAAAATATTGTATACACAGCACAAAGCCCAGCTTCTGGTGTGCAGTTGTTAGGCGTGTCAAGTCAAGCACCCTGTGAATGACAGAGCTGAACCCTGTCCTTTCCTGGGCCTCCCTCACCATCCCTAAGACACTTGAGCCCATTGCTGCACTCACTGTGTCTGTCAGTCCATCCAGTTGAGGTTCTTCCTCTCTTTAACTAACTCTCCACCTTTCTAAGCATAATATCCATTTCCAAGGTGAGCCTCCCCTAACAACATGCCCAAATTACGTGACACAAAATTTTCTCATCTTTGCTTCCGATGAACACTCTACCTGCACTTTTCCCAAGACATATTTAGGTGTTTTTGGCAGTCCATGGGATATTCAATACTCTTCTCCAACATCACAACTCAAAGGTATCAAGTCTTCTTCTGTCATCCTTATTCATAGTCCAGCTTTCAGATGCACAGCAAGTGATTGAAAAGTCCATGGCCTGAATCAGGTGTACCTTACTCATTGCTCCTCAGTCCTTGGGGAGATCTCTGACAGCAGACTTTCCCAATGCAGTAAGTCTCCTGATCTCCTGACCACTGATACCAAGAGTGTTGATTGTGGAGCCAAGTGTGATGAAATCAGGAAAGGTATATATGAGGGGTCATGTCTTTTATCCACATCTATTCAATTTGTATACTGAGCAAATTATTCATGAACCTATAGACTCTATGAAGAATGTGGCATCAGGATCAGAGGCTCATCAACAACCTCCATTATTCAGATGACACAATCTTGCTTGCTAAAAGTTAGGAGGATTGGAAACATTTGCTGTAGAAGATCAAAGACTTCAATATGGATTGCATCTGAGTATCAAGATAATAAAAATGCTCACCACGGGACCTCACCACTATAGTCAATATCATGATAAATGGAGGAAAGGTTGAAATTGTCAATTATTTCATTGTCCTCAGATCCACAATAAATATCCTTGGTGCACAGTTAAGTGCTCATTAAGTGGTAAATTTTTCTTTCAGAGTCTAAGGTAGCAGAAAGTTAAGCACTCAGCTGCTCATTGAAGGGTTGGTAGTTTCATTCCACTCACAGGCACTCAGCAACGACCACTGCAAACACATTGACATGTACCTTCTTCTCTGAAGCACACAAGGCTGCCATGGCTCCTGTTTGGCACCATGGGGCTGATTTGTTGTTATTTTATGTAATTAATATTATTGATGTGATTAGATTTATATTTTCTAAAATTATTGTTTTTGAGTGCCTTCGAGTTGTAGGCGATTCATAGCGACCCTATGAACGAAAGTCCTCGACAATTACGGGCGTGACTTTCATCCTTTCTCCCGGTTCATAGGGTTTCCAGAGGCAAGCTATTTATGGAAGTGGATGCCACTCCTGCTTCCATAATTTCTATAATTATGCTCTGTTTGTTCTATTATCATAGTCTTTCTAGAGAGCACTAATGGCAAGTTTCAACTGCTAACCCCAGAGCTCAACACACTCATTGCTGTCCAGTCAGAACCAACTCATCCATGACTGTCTGGTAGGTTTTCCGAGGCTGCAAATCACGCAGGAGGAGATTGACAATCTTTTTCCCTTGGAGCCGCTGTGGATTCAAACTGCCAGGGAGGTACCACCTTTGGGTGAGAAGTGCATCTCCAAGTGGACTACACCACAGGGGTTCCCAGGTAACCCAAAGGGCAGTCTAACTGAGGAAATGCCTTCCTCCAGGTTTTCTTTTTTACAATTAAAATTGTAACGGACATCCCTGCTCATTTGTTCTGTGAGCATGTGTAACTATTTCTGGAGTTATACTGCTGCAGCTGCTGCTGTTGCTAGGTGCAATAGAGTTGACTAGGACTCATGCTGACCCTCGGACAACAGATCTGAGGCTTGAGCTCTCCTGCACCATCCTCCCCACCTCTCATGTGCTAGAGCCCATGGCTGAAGTCACTGCATCAGCCCATCTTATTGAATGTCTTCCTCTCTTTTGCTGAACCTGTGCCTTTCCCAGTATGAAGTCTCTCTCAAAGAACTGATTTCTCCTAAAAACATGTCCAAAGTAATCTCCTAAAAACATGTCCAAAATAAGTGAAACAAAGCTTAAGCATACTTGTCTTCAAGTACAGATTCTTAGAAGTGGCCTTAACAATTCTGAGGATGTGTATTTTCATAGATATTTACAAATCACCTTAAAATGTTCACTCCAATCCAAAAAATCTCAAAAAATTACATAAACTGCCAATTTCCACTGGATAATATTAGCATCAATATATTGAGATTTTTAAAAAATATCTTTTGGTAAAATGTGTGGATCATAACAAACTGTGGCTGACTCTGAGAAGAATGGGAATCCCAGAACACTTGATCGTGCTAATGAGAAACCTATACTTGGACCAAGAGGCAGTCATCAGAACAGAGCAAGGAAACACTGCATGGTTCAAAATTGGGAAGGGTGTACGCCAGGGATGTGTCCTATCTCCATACCTTTTCAACCTATACATTGACCAGATTATATGGGAGGCTGGGCTCTATGAGGAGAAATGTGCCATCAGGATTTGTGGAAGATCTATTAACAATCTGCGTTATGCAGATGACACAATCTTGTTTGCTGAAACTGAGGAGGACCTGAAGCTTGCTGCAGAGGGTCAAGGACTACAGCCTTCAATTTGGATTGACGCTCAATGTCATGAAGACAAAGATTCTCACCACTGGACCAGTTGGCAGTATCAGGATGGATGGTGAAAAGATTGACATTGTACACAGCGTTAGTTTGCTTGGCTCCACAGTCAACATTCTTGGCACCAGCAGCCAGGAAGATAAAAGATGTATTGCGATGGGAAAGTCTGCTGTTAGGGACCTTTCCAAAGTTGTGAGGAGCAATGGTGTCTCTTTGGAGACCATGTTGCGTCTGATACAGGCCATGGTCTTTGCAATCACTTGTTATGCATCAGAGAGCTGGACAATGACTAGGGAGGACAGAAGGAGAATTGACGCCTTT
>NW_006399858.1:5134238-5138932 GCF_000299155.1 Elephantulus edwardii
ATTGGCACAGGATAGAGCAGGGTTTAGGGCTGTTGTACATAGGGTCGCTATGAGTTGCAAACGACTCGATGGCACATAAGAACAACAACAACCTTTTTTATTACTGGGTTGTTTTTGTTTTGGGGTTTTTTTTACTCTTTAGCATTTCATTCCTTTGAGTTTGTTGTTTATGATACTATATATCTACTCACTGCTGTTAATTTGGATTCAAAGCCACATTGTGTCAGATTCTGAGGTTGTAAATCTTTACATGAGGAGACTGCTCATCTTTTCCTTCAGAGCAATCGGCTGATTCAAACTGCTGACATTTAGGTTAGCAGCACAACATGCACCATTCCTTGTATTAGTGTTGAGCTTTGTTATGTGCTGTCACATCAAAGATACCTGACCCGCCAGTGGGTTTTCAGAGGCTGTAAGTGGTCTGGGAGGAGATTGCTCATCTTTCTCCCAAGGGTTCGAAGCACCTGCCTTTCTTTGGGTTGACAAAGCAATGTCTTACTACTAGGCCACAGAGTTCCCCCTATGGCATTATACAGGGATCTAAATTTTTATAAAGATACAGAAAGGTATATGGTTTGAATACATCAACTGCTCCACAGGAGAAAGGTGGGCGATCTCCTCTCATGAGATGTACTGGCCCTAAAAACCCAATAGAGGGTCAGCCATGTGTCACCTCGGACTCAGTGGTATACAACAACAACACAGATATGTAACCCTCTTTATTTTTCTCCTGTTTTTTCCTTTTCATGCTGATTTGAAATGCCAGCTTTTCATATTTTTAATAATGATGTGCCAAATGGTTACCCATGGTGGACAGGTGGCGCTTCCTGATTAAAACAAGCTTGGAAGCAGGAGTGGCATCCACTTCCGAAATGACTTGCCTCCGGAAACCCTATGATCAGTGTTCAGGTCTTTCATTCATAAGGTCGCTATGAATCATCTACGACTTAACAGCACTTAACAACAACAAAAACATAAATTATTTTATTCTTTAATTATGTTTTTTTGTCCCCATCTATCTTTTTGTTTATGTTGAGTCAATATAATATTACTTAATGAACATATTTTTGAAGGGAGCTCTGGTGGCATACTGAATAAGGAGTTATACTGCCAACCCAAAGACGGACAGTTCAAATCCACCAGCTGCTCCACAAGAGAAAGATGAGCGAACTTCTCCTGCCCGATTTACAGCCTCTGAAAACCCAGTGGAGGCTCAGCTATGAGTCGGTTTCAACTTGATGTCAATAAGTGAATGAGTAGGGGTTTTTTGTAACTGAAAAATCAAGGCCTTCCTCATTTTATTGTTGGGATTTGTTTTCTTCCTAAATATTGTTGCATATTTTGCATATTGTTGCATGTATTTGATTTTCCAAATAAAGTCCAAAATCAGCTTCTTAGGTTTCATCAATCATCCTCTAGGAATTATAGAATTCCACTGCATTTGTGGATTAATGTGCAAAATTGACATCTTTAAGTCTTTTCATTCAGAAGGTAGGGATAGCTTTCCATTGATTCAAATTTTCTTTTGTTTCTTTAAGAAAATGTTATCATTCTCCTCAAGTGGAGTTTTTTTTCCTTATTTTTTTTTTGTGTGTACCATCAAATCAGATCTGACTAATATAGAAGGAGATTGCCCCTCCTTCTCCAGCAGAGCATCTGGTAGATTTGAACCACGTACCTCTGAAATTGCAGTGCAGCTTCTTGCTACTAGGCCACCAGAGCTCCCTCTCATGTGGAATTTGCACAGTTGTCATGTATTTATTCCTGGGGTGGGTGTCATATATTGTTGTTTATTTTCGCTTAAGTTACCATTCGCATAAGCACAATCAAATGCTCTAGAATTCCCATTCTCCTCAAGGTTAACTATAATATGTTGTGATCCACACAGTCAAATGCCTTTGCATAGTCAATTATGCATAGACAGATATTCCTTTGGTACTCTTTGCTCTCTGCCAAGATCCAAAATCAACACTCTTGGCACCAGTAGTCAGGAAATCAAAATACAAATTATATTCGAGAAATCAACTGTCAGGGACCTCTCCAAAGTGCTTAAGAGCAATGATGTCAGTAGAGAGACCAAGATGTGCCCGATCCAGGCCATGGTCTTCACAATTACTTGTTATGCATCAGAGAGCTGGATAATGACTAAGGAAGACAGAAGAAGAATTGATGCCTTTGAGTTGTGGTGCTGGAGAAGAGTCTTGAACATACCATGGACCACCAAGAAAACAAATCTGTTTTGGAGAGGATGAAACCAAGTTTCATTTTGAAGTTCCATTTCACATACTTTGGGTATGTGGCCATGAGGGACTGATCCTTGGAGAAGGACATCATACTAGCAAGGGTGGAGGGACAGAGCAGGAGACGAAGACTCCAGATGAGATGGATTGACCCAGTAATTGGGGAAATGGGGGTAGTTGTGAGACTGGCTCCGAACAGGGCAGGCTTCAGAGTTGCTGTACATACGGTCATGATGAGTCACAGGCGACTCGATGGCACATAACAACAACAGCATGTTACCATTGGGATAGAATCTCTAGCTATCTTTTTCTACAGACAAAAGGTTAAAAGAATAAAAGAGCTCAGGAGTTAAAAAAGTGAAGAGAGAAACACAGCAAAGGTGAGACCACACGGAGGGAGGGGGCAGAGACTGTGATCTCTGTACAGTACCTGCTATGGTACCCAGCCAGGTACAGACAGCAACGCCCCTAAACTCAAGCAGTTGGAGTGCATCCAGAGGAGACTTAAAAGAAAGGCTTGAGTTTATGTCTGAAAAATTAGTATTAGAAAGCTGTGCCCTGACACGTGGGCATCGTTAGAGTCACCGTGAGTTGGAGCTGACAGCTAACGCCTGCCCTGTGTCAGGGGTGTTTCTAAGTCCTGTCTCTTGCAATCTCCAAACCAAGGGACTTATTTAAGAAGGGGAAGATCTGCAAAGGCCAGTAAAACACATGGAAACAGAAATGGAGAGAACAGGTTTGGGGTCAGTGATTGCCTCATTTTTTATAATTACTTTCCTCATTTGTAAGGCATAGATTATATCTGTTCTCACAGTTGTGAGGACCGAATGGAATAATGTGTCTAAAGTGACTCCACATTAAAGCTCTCCATGGGTGCCAGCTTCCACTCACCAGCCACCTCCATCAGCCCCAAGGCCTTTCTTCTCCCACAGAAACCCCCTACACAGCCTTCACATCACCGTGCCTGTGAGGTGTTTGTCCTAAGAGAGTGTAGAACCGGGAAACATACACCGAACAGCATTAGGAAACATTAGAAAGGCAGTCACTGGGAGCTGTGATCTGGATCTGAAAAATATCAAATAAGCCTGAAAACAAAAATCCTCCATTATAGAAAGAGGCATTGTGGAAATGCAGATCCTTAATCAAGCCTAAATCCTCTGAGAGAAACACCCTCTATTTTAGCAGAACAATAGTTCCTTGTCCAGACACAATGCTGGCTGCATAGCCCTGGAAAGCAGTGAGTCCCCATGGCAATGGCCTGCCTTTCTCCTCAGGGACACTGGAAACAGTGTCTGCAGGAGCGGCACCACCTGACCCAGGCCGTCCACTGAATGAGGTTCCATTTTCACCCAAGGCAGGAGGAAAACAAAACTGGTTTGGCATCCTGACTAGGGCTTGTTGTGTGTAGTACAGGGCTTCGACCCCTGGGGAAAGTTAAGGTAATGAGATGTGGGTATGAAGTAGGGAGAAAGGGAATAAGAAGCTCCAACTCAAATGGCCCAAATGAGCCTTCTCCTCTGGGGAGTGTCTGCACTGTTCCCTTGTCCCAGCCCACTGCCCCCAGGGCTGTATTTAAACCCTGCTCCTTAGTTCTGCAGCCCAGACTCACCCCGCTGAGCCCCGGCTTCATATGAAAAATGGGATTAATAACAAAGACGTCAGAGCTTACCATCAAGATTAAATCACAGAAATATTAAAAAATGCTCAATAAAATCAGAGTTATGCTTTCCTTGCACCCAGAGAATTGCATTCAGAGCCTGTGACTGTCTTCAGAGGGTCAGTGTTTCGCGTTTCAAGGGCAAATTTGATTTCCGCCATAGCCAAATGACCTGTTATTCTAGGTCTAGAAATCACATTCTAGGATGAGGAATAGTCATGTGCTGGTGAAGCTCAGTAATGCTGAATGTGCTACATTTTTCAGAGAAATGATCTGTCAAAATTCAGATGGGTACGGATAGCTGACTTGTACACTGCCTTTAAAAACGTCCACAAAATATTCTGAGTAATGACAGTGTCTTTGAAATAAATGTATAATCTCCCTAGAGGAAGGTACTAATCGTCATTTTTTTTTTCAATAGCCATTTAGCCAACCACTATTTCTGATGTCCCTCTTAGGTGCCAGCTTCGTCCCAGGGATCAGCACCACGAGCACAGCAGGTACAAATCCTTACCCATTTGCTTGATGATAGGTTGTTGTTGTTGTTGTTGTTATGTCCCTTGTGACTCATAGCGACCCCATGCACAAGAGTCCTAAACGCCATTCTATCCTGTGCCAACCTCGCCATCTCAAACACACTCATTCCCACCACTCCACTCACAGAATCGATCCATCTCATCCAGGGTCTTCTTCTCCTGCGCCGCCCCTCCACTCTCCCAAACATGATGTCCCTCTCCAAGGACCAGTCCCTCCTTGTAACATGCCCAAAGTATGTCAGACGAAGCTTCAGAATCCTT
>NW_006399858.1:5140062-5172820 GCF_000299155.1 Elephantulus edwardii
ATGCTGTCAACTCCTGGAGCCTTGTTTTTTGCCAGTTCCTTCAGAGCAACTTGAAATTCCTCCTTCATCACCGTAGGCTCTTGCTCATATGTTATTTCATGAAATTCCTCTGTGTCAGCCAATTCCTCCTGATACAGTGACTCTGTGTACTCCTTCCGTCTTCTTTTGATACTTCCTGGATGATCGGTAATCAACAAAATGACAATCAGTCAACAAATGGACACACACAATCTAGTCTGTGCCAGTTAGTAATGGAGGGAAATACTGCTGAATGAAGGAAGAAAGCAGCCCCTGGGCAGTGCCAACAGTTAACATGCTAAGCAACTAGTGGGAGGTGCCATCTGAGTCCAGTGAAACACCACGGAAGAAGCCTGTAGATCTTAAAAAAATCCACCAGTGCAATGTTAGGAGCCCTAACCTAAAGATTAATAGACAATCAAATATAATTGAAAAAGCAATCATCTAGAAGTTAAGCTAGATTGTTGAATTCGTATATCTATCAAAAGACTTCTCCCCAAGAGTAAAAGGATAACATTTGGATTGTTTTTGTGTGCTGTGGAGTTGGATCACCCTCCCTCCATAGGCGACCCTCCAGCAGATTTTCAGAGGCAGTAAATCTCACAAGAAGAAATTGGCCATTTTTCTTCCTCAAAGCAGCTGGTGGATTTGAACTGTGTGCCTTCAGGATTGCAGCACAGCTTCTTAGCACTGGGATACTAGAGCTCCCCCATTAACTATGACAGAGATGCAAATCACTACAACAGTGAGAGATCATCTCACCCCAACAACAATGGCAAAATTGAATAAACATCCAACTACACATGCTGGCAAAGGTATGAAGAGACTGGGACTCTCGTGCACTCCTGGTGGAAATACAAAATGGAGCAAGCATGGAATGTATTTTGACACTTCCTTAGAAATTTGAGACTAGTAATATCATTGACGCAGCAATCTCATTACTGTTGTTGTTAGTTGCTATCAAGTTGCCTGACTCATAGCGACTCTGTGAACAACTCTAAATCAGCCCTATCCTGCTCCACCTTAACCATCTCTGTTATGCTCAATCCCATTACTAGATTTCCTTCCTAAAGATATAAGAGCTTCAACACAAACCAATATATATACTTCACTAAAAATTGTCACGAATTTTTGAAATACTGCACAACATGGAATTAAGAACAAATTATGCTGAGTGACATGTCAGTCACAAAAGTACAATAACGGCATGTGACTACTAATATAAAAAGCTAAGGACATGTTTACACAGAGATATAATCAACCTTGAAGTGTTAGCAGGGATGAGAAGGGAGGGAGAGGAGAGTGAAAATAAACAGATAAGTGCAAGAAGAAAAAGGCAACTCAAAATAAGAGCTTATTAGACATTATAATTAATTATATTAATCAAATGCCATTAATGTAATAAAGCAAAATGTCTATGGATGATTAAATGAAAGCAAAACATAATTTGCAAACTTTCACTCATTTTTTTAAAAAAGGAAAATCAAAACAAAATAAGAAATCAGCAATCAAAAATTTACTTTGACATACATGAGCAGCCATGACTGAATGACTTTTTTTTTTTTAAGTGGGAAAGGAGAACAGGGAGAGATGTGGGAAGTAGGGCTTTTCTTTTCAATATGGTGGCTAGGTAAAGCCACTGTGAGCGCTGACATGTGAGCACATCAGAGCCGTGACTTTGCATGGGGATTGAGGCAGAGGAAACAGCAGAAGCAAAGTTCCTGAGACAAAACAAAGGAGCCAGGGAGATGTGAGCAGATTGACGAAGGTCAAAGAGAAGAAGGGGGGCCACAGATCCAACGGGGCCTCCCTGGGTCATGGTGCGGTTCTTTGATGAGTGGAAAGGTACTGAAGGGTTGAAGAGAGCAGGGGCCATAATTTTCTTTATATTTTCTTTTGCTTGCTTGTTCTTTCCAAATTTTGTTTTCTTTGTTGTTGAGAATGTACAGGAGCTAAACAATTGAATAGTTTCTACATGTGCAAACAATTCAGTCACTTTCTTGTAGGTGTGTAACCATTCCTGCTCTCTGTTTCTGAGTTATTCTTCACTCATCACAAACTCATTGCCCACTAGGGTTCCTCTATTTCAAGTTGTTGTTTTGAATTTGAGGAGCTCTGCTGACCTGGTTCACAGGGGGTTAAATTGTTAGCCCAAAGACTGTGCTTCTCTGGTGGTTTAAACCCACCAGTGACTCCACCGGGGAAAGATGGGCAAGCTCCTTCCATATGATTGTAGCTTCCAAAAACTCACCAGAGGGTCGGCTATGAGATGGTTCTTTGACAGCAATGAGTTTGAGTTTCTCATTTCTGGTATACTTTGATCCTTTATAGTTAGTTTTTAAAAGAACGTCATGCTCAAGGCAGACTTTGTATTTTTTTTACCAGTTAAGCTAAAATTACTTCCATAGATAATTTAAAGTTTAAAGATTAATTATCTCAGAGCAATTGTTTCTGGGCTTCATCCATCCCCCATGATTCCAGAGATTCTAGAGTCCAGAGTAATTTGATATTTCCTTCTGCATTTTCTCACTTATGATCAGGATTCGTCTATGAAATCTGTGACCAAGATGTTCAGTAATGCTTTCTGGGCATCATCTAGCTCTTCTGACTCTCTTTCTTCCTGTGTTGCTTTAGGTGAATAGAGACCAATGAGTGTACCTTGGATGGCCAACTGCAAGCTTTTAAGGCCCTTGGCACTACGTAATAAACTAGGAAATAGAACAAAAGCCTACAACCTTTATTAGGCCAATCAATTGGAATGTTCCATGAAATCGTGACCTTAAACTTCCAAGCCGAGTCAGATATCATGAAATGTTTGGTTATACATAAGCATTTTCAGAAGTTCCCCTTTTTAGGTCATAGTTGTAAGTATATGTATCACTCAACTTTTGCCTATTTGGCTTTTTACAGGTATATGACTTATTGATGATTATTACAATAATTTATTCTTCTCTTAATCAATGGCAATTTTTCTGTAACATTCTTTTCCTCTTCCTATTCCAGAATATTGCAAAAGAGGTGCTAAATATTATCAGATTCTATACAGTTTGAATATAGATTCAATTAGATGTGCTGAATGATTCAGTGTGAGGCATTATGAGCGAGAGAAATGAGTCAAGGTTTAGATCAAACAACTAGTTTAATTTAGATGAGGAGTTTGCTGGGCAGGGCAGGGGGCAGCTATTAATAATTTAGTTTGGGTAATCCCAAAGTTACACTTCTGTTGTTATCTATCAACGAGACAGAACTTACTCATAGTTCACCCTCCAGTGAGTTTTCAGAGGCAATAAATTGCCCAGGAGGAGATTTCCCATCTTTCTCCCATTGAGCTGATGATAGTGGATTCAAACTGAGTGCCTTTGGCTGGGAAAAACAGCTCCTTGCCACCAAGCTCCCAGAGCTCCTTATAAATGGACCTATTAGAGATTTAAAATTAAGATGTTGAGTAAGACTCGTTCTTACAGGAGTTTTCAAGGGTTTCTCGTCCAAATGGCCACTAAGATGAGAACAGAGGTGGAGTGTGACACCCTGTATGTCAAGGAAAGCAGATAGTGCAAGGGGTTCAGGCTCATTTACAACAAAACCACCTTGTCATAACAGTTGCCACAGTCAACTATCATGTCAACCACCATGAAATAAAGCACATTTTGAAGTGGTTCCTATGTATAAAGAGCTTCATAAGGAAGACAGTAACTCTGATTGAGATTTCTTCCTTTTCTAAAATATTATTGAACTGATTTCACTTGTGTAAGGAAAAATATAGCACTGACACAATGTCTTCACTGACAGAAGGTAGAATCTTTTAATCTTCAAGTATTCTTTATTGGCCATTGTCCCTGAAGCAAATTGTCTTATTTTGAGCACTTCAACTATAAATCTTAGTTGTCTGTTGTTGTTGTTGTTTGCTATCTAGTCAGAACTGACCCATAGCTGACCTTCAGCAGATTTTCAGAGGCAGTAAACCCCACGGAAGGAGACTGCCCATCCTCTTTCCATGGATCAGTTGGTGAATTCGAGCCATGTGCCTTTGGGATTGCAGTGCAGTCCCTTACCTCACCAGATCTCATTAGTTGTATGTACAGTCTGACTGCTGGGAATTTATGTGAGTAAATTTTTCCAGTGTTTCAGAAAGTATAGAGTCAGAGTTTTGAATGGTTCACCACCCCCACCCCAACCCCCACCTCCTTTTGTATGATGACATTAGTTCTTAGAATTCTATGGTTTTAGTGAGACAAATTTTGTGAAAACCAATGCTTCAAATTGCTCATTCCTCAATCTAGTCTTTAAACTCTCAATTTTTCTAAATGAAATAGGTGTGCGAATTCCATAGTTATAACACTGAGAGAATTATTAAAGATGAGGTTGTAGGGTTGATGGATAAAAATAAAACAGCTTCTGGGTTCCTTTTAGAAGACTGAACTTTACCTAAAAAATTATGGTAATAAAACACATATGTCTTATTATGTGTTATTGAGTCAGAACCAACCCACAGCTGACCTTCCAGTGGGTTTTCAGAGGCAGTAAATTGCACTGGAAGAGACTGCCCACCTTTCTCTTATGGAGCTTCTGGTAGATTTGGACTCCGTGTCTTTGGGATTGCTATATAGCTTCCTACCACTAGGCCACGAGAGCCCCCTAAAATATGTATATAACAAGATACTTTTTAATTTAACCATTTTAAAATACTAACACCTTTCTAAAATAATTACGTTTGCAATGTTATATAACCACAAGTATTCATTTCAAAAAGTTTTCAATCACCCCCAACAGAAACTTGATACTTCTTAGGTAATAACTACCTATTCCCTACTCCTCAAGTCCTTGATAATGAGCTTTTGTCTTCAGACATTTGCCTATTCAGGACATTTCAAGTAAGTGAGATTATATCTGTCCTTCTCTGTCTGATTTCTATCTCTTAGCATAATATTTTCAAGGCTCATTCCTAAACTTCCCTTTTCTTTTACGGTTGAATACTATTCCGTTGTATGGATGTACCACATTGTGTTTATTTATTGATTTATTGATGGACACTTGGGTTACTTTCACCTTTTGACTATTGTGAGTAGTACTGCAATGAAAATTAGTGTACAAGTAGTATCTGTTTGTATCACTTCTTTTGAGTCTTTTAGGTATATACCTAAGAGCAGAGTTGCTAAGTCTTATGGTAATTCTAGGTTTAATTTTGTTATGAACTATCAAACCATTTTCCATAGCAGCTGTACCATTTTACATTTCCACTTGAAATGTGTGAGGGTCCCAAAGTCTTCAAATCCATATCAAAACTTGTTTTCTGTTTGTCTGATAACAGCTATCCTTGGGGGAATGTCCCACTATGGTTTTAAATAACATCACCCTAAAGACTATGATGGAGTTCTGATAGTCTAGTGGTAAGAAACTGACTGTGCTGCAATTCCAAAGCTGAAGGGTCCGCTATGGGTAAATTTCAACTTTCCAGTAATCAACAACTCAAGAACTCGAACTGCAATGAGTGAGTGAGTGGCCTTCAGAAAATATAACCAGGATACCCAACTTCTAACTTCTTTCCGCTTCAGAGTTACTTTTCATGTGCTTTTTATCCATTTGTGTATGTGTATATTATATATTTATACAAATATATTATATATATATATATATTATACATATATTTTAACACCATAGGCCTCATATATTTATTGAAAACGTGGACGCATAAAAACCACACACATTCCATTGGAAGTGATCAAACTGTGACATAAGTTTAAACTTTATACGGCAGCATGTCCGTCAACTTGACCTAGTGGGATGCTAATGATTGGAGGCTCAGTATGTATGTTGCCACCATGTGTTCGGCTCCTTAGAGACCCAGCTCAGCTCTTCTCCAATGTCTCTTCTTGGAGTTGTACCTGATTTTATTTCCAGTTTTCATTTTAATCCACTGAGGGATGGGACAGTTCTGCTTTTGTTTCTTGGCCAGGAACCTCTTGATCCTAAGTCTTATAAGAAGACATAATGAAGACAAAACAGCCCATTTGTATGTTTTTGTCAAGTAAATGTCTGTTGGATTCCTTTGTCCATTTTTAAAAATGGAATTATCTTTTTATTGTCATTGCTATTAAGTATGAAACAACTCATGTAAGACCCTTCATTGGATTTCCAAGTCTATAAATCACATGGATGGAGATCACCCATCTTTTTCCAAAGTGCCAGCTGGTGGATTTGAACTTCTTGTGAAGAGTGTCCTTTAAGTTAGCCACACAACTCCCTACAGACAGACTAAGCTACCAGAGCTCCCTTCTGTTGTTACACTATCTTAAAAACAAAAGTCTAAAATACAAAACTACCTGTCACCAAGTCTGTCCTGACTCTCTCCCTCTGGTTTCTGAGGATTTACAAATCACAACTGCAGATGACAGCCAATCTCCCTCCCTCAGAAGTGATGGCAGATTTGAACTGTTGGAGACTTGCAGCCTTTGGGTTACTAGTGCGTCTCACTGTGGACTTAGCTCCATATGCTAAGTTATAGGAATTCTGTCTATATTCTGTATACTGAACCCTTTCTGCAGGAGAAGGATGGGCCATCTCCTGCGCAATTAAACTTCCTCTGAAAACCCATTGGTGGATCAGATATGGCTCGGTTCTGTCTTAACGGTACTCAACAACAAATCCTTTTCAGGTAAATGATTCCAAGTATTTTTACAGTATATTTTCAAGGCTCATTCATGTTGCTGCATATATCTAAACTTCCTTTCTCTTTTATGGTTGAATGGTTGAATACTATTCCATTGTGTTTATTTATTGATTTATTGATGGACACTTGGGTTACTTTCACCTTTTGACTGTTGTGAATACTACTGCAATGAAAATTAGTGTACAAGTATCTGTTTATACCACTTCTTTTGAGTCTTTTAGGTGTGTTGTTGTTGTTGTTGTTGTTGTTTGCTGTCTAGTCAGAACTGACCTGTAGCTGACCCTCCAGCAGGTTTTCAGAGGCAGTAAATCTCTTTGTTTTCTTAAGAAAGTTTTTTGATGCACAAAAGTTTTTCATTTTTACTGATACACATTTTATCTATTGTTATTTTTGCTGCTATGCTTTTGGTGTCATATCTAAGAATTCATCACCAAAAACAAGGTCTGAGATTTACACCTATGTTATCTTCTATGGGTTCATTGTTTCGGTTCTTATATCTAGGACATTAACCCATTTTGTGTTAATTTTCATGTATGGTTTGAGTATAAGCCTGAATCTGTGGGAGTAGCATGCCACTGTGATTGGGGAATTGGCACCTACAATCCACTAGCCATGCAGAGGACAAGAACATGGGGCCAGACTCATGTCCTGCTTGCCCTTCTGGCATCTGTGATGTTTGTGTGCCAGTTTACAACAGAGAAGACTGTGCTTCTCTGGTTTGACAGTTGTGAGGTGGTCCCTTGGTGACGTCTGAGGTATTGTTATCATTTCCTTGGTGGGATTTGCTGTGGGTGGTCAGTTAATTGAGGGGAAGTTTCATTGGGTGTGTCGCCTGCACTGGGTATGTGGAGATGTTGTGTTTTTCTTGATCTCAATCCTGCATCTGGCGTATCAGCTCACTGATTCCTTTGGCCAGTGGCCTGTCTTACCTGCAACCTTAGATTCATCAGCCTCTGCAGCTTCCTGCCGCACACCTGGGACTTGCCCATCTCAACAAGTCTCTGAGTCATTTCTTGCCCATCTCATCAAGTCTCTGAGTCATTTCCTTTAGATAGCTCTAGATAGATGTTATGTCCTTTATATATCTCTAGATTGATAGACATATATACCTAGATATAGCTAATATGTATATATATGCATATATGCACATTGATATCTAGATAAATAGATATATTAGATATCTATCTATATCTAATATTGTATGTTGTTGTTGTTAAGTGTCGTCAAGTCATAGACAACTCATAGCGACCCTATGAACAAAAGACGTGAACACTTGAATAACTTTGATCGTTTCTCCAAGTTCATAGAGTTTCCTGAGGCAAGCTATTTCAGAAGTGGATGCCGCTCCTGCTTCCAAAATGTTATATGGGGTTTTTTTTCTTGTTGTGTACCATAACGTCAGAGCCAGCTGGCACGGGAGGACATTATCCTCCTTCTCCAGAGGAGCATCTGGTGGATTATGAGGAGAAATGCAGCATCAGGATTGGAGGAACACTCATCAGCAATTTGTGTTATGCAGATGACAACCCTGCTTGCTGAAACTGAGGACGACCTGAAGCGCTTGCTGCAGAAGGTCAAGGACTGTAGCGCAACATCAAGGAAACAAAGATTCTCACCTCTGGGCTCACTGGTAGCATCATGATAAATGGTGAAAAGATTGAGATTGTTAACAGCTTTAATTCGCCTGGCTCCACAATCAACATTCTTGTTACCAGCAGCCAGAAAATTAAAAGACGAATTACACTGGGAAAGTCTGTTGTCAGAGACATCTCCAAAGTACTGAAGACCAACAATGTCAGTCTGGAGACTAAGGTGTGCCTGATTCAGGCCATAGTCTTTGCAACTACTTGATATGAATCAGGAAGCTGGAAAAAACTAAGAATGATAGAAGGAGAATTAATGCCTTTGAGCTGGGGTACTGAAGAAGAGTATTGAATATACCATGGACTGCTAGGAGAAGAAACAAGTTCATTCTGAAGAGAGTGAAACCAGGCTGCTCCTTGGAGGCCAGGATTCTGAAGTTTCGTCTGATATACTTTGGGCATGTTGCAAGGAGAGACCAGTCCTTGGAGAGGGACATCATGCTTGGGAGGGTGGAAGGACAGCGCAAGAGAGGAAACCATCAATGAGATTAATTGTTTCAGTGACTGGGGTAATGGGAGTAGGTGTGTCAGAGACAATAAGTTTGGCACAGGATAGAGCAGAGTTTAGGGCTGTTGTACATAGGGTCGCCATGACTTGCAGGCAACTCGACATCACATAACAAGAATACACAAACACACACATTGAGAAAAGAATATCTATCTATATCTATCTATCTATCTATCTATCTATCTATCTATCTATCTATCTATCTATCTAATAGTGAACTCAGTCTAAGACAACATCCCACTATAAGCTCACTGGCTTTGTTTTCCAAACTGAGTCCCTACAGTTCCCACTATGGAGAGCTAAAGCTTGGCTCTCTGGGACAAACAGAATTTCTTGTAATTCAGTGCATGCTGACTAGAATCATTTGCCACCTCTGTTATCAAAATGCATCAGCCTTACTCAGCAGCTTGGTTTCTGAGAAACGCATTCACAGAATTTTACACTGCTCCTTTTGGTGAGGCACAACTGGGAACTCACGTTTAAACCTCAAATAGTTACGTGCCTCTTGACAATCTCATGAACAACAGGTCACAACCTTGCTCTATCCTGTGCCCTCTTCACAGTCTCCAAACAGCATGTGTTAAAAATATATCACAGAATTATCTATTGCTTCCAACAGTAAAGAAAACAGTTACTGATTGTAATTGAGCATTATTTGCCCCAGGTAAACTAGGTGAAGAAGACAAAGCCAAAGTTTGCATGTACTCTAGAATGGGTGACAGAGAACAGACAGCACATTGTGATCTGTTGCTTCAAGAAGAGAGAGGTGAGATCAGGTGCCCAGCAATTCATCCCATATGAGCTCTGAAGCCAAGATTGTACGGAGCTGTGTGCTGCCTCCCAGCAAAGAGAAAACAACTGGTAACTATACAAATATACTTCTCAAATGAGTGATATACTTAAAGCAAGATATACAACCTCCGTTCTTCCTTACTCAAATATTGTTAATGTTTCAGGCACTTATCAATTTTGAGGGAGCACTAATAAAACAGGCAAAAAATTTCTGCTTTTTAGAACTTATGTACTAATGATGGAGGAATAATTAATATATGGAATTATGCAATAATTATGACCTGTCATAAACTGCTACGGATAGAGAGTGACAAGGAATTTGGGATATTCAGGAAGATAGGTTTCAGTTTTAAATAGAGGGAGGTCAGGTAGATCCCAATAGGAAGGTGAGTTTATGTGCATAAACGCTTACAAGGAGTGGAGTAGTTGGAAAGCCAGGTGTCTGGAGGGAGAGTATTTCAGTCAGGTGAGAGACACAGGGCAAATGCGTTGAAGCAGAAAAGAGCCAAGCATGGTGAGGGGTGGAATGGAGACCAATCTCGCGGGATTGAAGAGGGAGAGAAGTAGGACATTAGTCCTGATGCCTGCTGTTGAGAACCTAACTGACCACATTAGGCACTGCCATGTTTAACCGAGTGAAATGGAAAGTCCTGAGAAGATTTATTGTTGTTATGTGCTGTCTAGCTGGAACTGACTCATAGCTGACCTTCCAGCTAGTTTTCAGAAGTAGCAAATTGCTAGGAGATTGCCTATCTTTCTCCCGTGGAGCAACTGGTGGATTCAAACCTCTTGCCTTTAGGGTTGCAACACAGCTTCTTACCACTCAGCAGAGCTTGCTTGAGAGATTTTAGGCAGAGATATGATACATGTGAGTTATATTTTCAAACAAGCATTCTGCTTTCTGTGTTGGAAATAGCCTCTTGGATGCAAGCTTGGAAGTAAAAAAGCACATAAGGGATTACAGAAATAATGCAGGTAAGAGATGATGACAATTGGATTCTGGTAGGTATAGCTGCTGGGTGAAGGAAAGTCAGAGTCTGGTTCTATTTTTTGAAGGTTACTCACTCACTATTTGCTGGAACTGACTCACATCTGACCCTTCAGCCAGTTTTCAAATGCTATAAATAGCATAGGAAGAGATTGTCCATCGTTCTACCATGGAAACAGTCCTGAAATCGAATCACAGAAGCAGATCTACCTTTAGGCCAGCAGAGCCACTCTCTGCAGACGCCTCCAGACGCCTTTTTACTGTTGGTAGAACCAAAAAAAAATGTCCTTGCAGATAGGTGTATCACATAAGGGAAGATATTTTTGGTATTGCCAATCACAAAACTTGATGCTATGTTGTTGGTATTGTTATGTGCTGTGGAGTTGCTTGTGACTTATAGCGACCCTATGCACAATAGCTCTGAACCCTGCTTTGTCCTGAGTCTATCTCACTGTCTCTGACACATATGCCTCCATTACCCCAATTACTGTATCAATCCATCTCATCCAAGGCCTTCTTCTGCTCTCACATTTCACCATTCCAAGTGTGATGTCCTTCTCCAAGGACTGGTCCCTTGTGGCAACAAAGTATGTGAGATGGAGCTTCAAAACCCTTGCATTCAAGAAGCAGCCTGGTTTCACCTTCTCCAGGACAAACCTGTTTGTTCTCTTAGCAGTCCAAGTATTGTTGTTTCGTACTGTCAAATAGGAATCAACCCTTAGCTGAATCTCCAGTGGGTTTTCAGAAGTAGTTAATGGCACAGGAGGAGATTGCCCATCCTTCTTCCACACCACGTTATGTTCAAGACTCTTCTCCAACACCACAACTCAAAAGCATGGGCTCTTATTCTGTTATCCTTAGTCATTATCCAGTTCTCTGATACATAGCAATTGTGAAGACCATGACCTGAATCTGGTGCACCTTGGTCTCTAGACTGGCAACATTGGTCTTTAGAACTCTGGAGAGGTCCCCGACAGCAGATTTTCCTATGAAACTCTTCTTGATTTCCTGACTGCTGGTGCCAAGAGTCTTGATTGTGGAAACAAGCAAGCTGAAATAGTTAACAATCTCAATCCCTTTTCCATCTATCATAGTGCTGCCAATTGGCCCAGTGGTAAGAATCTTATCTTCTTAATGTTGAACTTCAATCCATATTGAAGACTGAAGTCTTTGATATTTCACAGTAAATACTTCACTTTCTCCTCAGTCTCAGTGAGCAAGGTTGTGTTATTTGCATAATACAGGTTGTAGATCAGTCTTCCCCCAATCCTGATGCCATATTTCTCCTCATAAAGTCCAGCCTCCCAAATAATCTGTTTTCACATATAGATTGAAAAGATATGGAGACAGGAAGTATCCCTGACTTATCCTCTCCTGATTTTAATCATGCAGTGTTTCCTTGATCTGTTCTAAGGATTGCTTCCTAATCCTGGTATATGTTCTGCAAAAACACAATCAAGTGTTCTGGGATTCCATTCTCCTCAAGGTTAGCCACAATTTGTTGTGATCCACACAGTGGCCTAGTGGCAAGAAGCTGTGCTGTAATCCCATTGTTAAGTGGTTTGAGGCCACCATCTGCTTCATGGGAGAAGAATGGGCAATCTCCTCCCATGCAATTAACTGCCTCTGAAAACCCACTGGAGGGGCAGCAATGGGTCTGTTCTGACTCTATAGGACACAACAACAAGTAAATGAAAAACAGACATTTCTCTGGTAATCATCTGACATTGGCTATGATATCCCTAGTGCCATGGCCTCTTCTAAACCTGGCTTGCACATCTGGGTAGTTTTCTGTCAATGTACTAATCCAATACTTTTTCAGCTAATCTTCAACAGGATTTTGCTTGTGTGTTGTTGTTGTTAGCTAACATCAAGTCAACTACAACTCGTAGCTACCCGATGAACTTGGCCCTAATCCTGCACCATCTTCATGATCTGTCTTGTTCAAGATCATTGTGATAGTCACGTGTCAACTGCACCTTGTTGAGGGTCTTCCATTCTCTTCAGTGAACGTATCTCTACCTTTTCCCACATGATGTCTGTCTCGAAGGACTGGTTCCTCCTGAGAATAGCCCAAAGTAAATGAAACAAAGTTTCGCCGTCCTTGCCTCCGGGAAGCACTGTGGTTGCACTTCTGCTACTGTAGCTCAAAAGTACCGCTTATTTTTTATTTTCCGAAGTCTGCCAAAAATCACTGATCCTTGTGCTGCTCATGCTCTAACCTAATCCCTAGGGGGCGCTCAAGGCCTTCCCCTCTTTCTTCCACTTGCTCTTCGAACAAAGATATTTAGGAAAATTTAGGGGAAAAAATTAGAGATTATAGAAATATGTTAGCATGGAAAAAATCATGAAATAGAAACAATTCCTTGAATATTAAAGTACTTAATAAGAAGACATTTAGATACTGAACCAAATGAGTTCACAGTCACAACTGAGTTCTTGTACCAAAAGCAGAAAAACACAACACAGAGGATGTCAAATTTCAATGTGGAGAAATATTTGAAGAGTTTAAAGAGTTTGTTAAAACGCAGAGCCACAGAAGCAAGCTCAACCACCAGAGAGAGTCTAATTAAGCAAATCTGGAGGAAACTTGGGAATCTGCAGTCAATTTCCTCAGAACAGGTAATTTCAGCATATGCACTGCTTGCCACAATTGAGACACACTGCTCTAGTGGGAGCAGGGTTGGGGGAGAGAATTTACAAAGAATAATAAGTAGCCTATCTGTCGGCTCTTTCACAGGAGAAGGATGGGCAATCTTCTCCCGTGAAATTAACTGCCTCTGAAAATCCACCGGAGGGTCCCCTATCAGTCGGTTCCGATTCAAAGGTACACAAAAACAACAGCATAGCAAAAGTTGGCTTCCCTTTTTCTTCTCCACCGTAAGGTAATATTTTCTTCTCTTTATCTTCTACATAACCAGAAAACTTCCACATAACCCGGTGGGATCAAGGGTCCTACAGAAAGTGTGAAGGGAGTGAGTGGCTTTTGGTATGCCTGTATCGGAGATCGCAAAAGGGAGGTCCCTATGCCACATCTGAGTTTCAGATCTATTTGATTTAGCCTGAAATGATTTGACCCATCCAGTGTCTTAAGGAAAACTGTACTGGTTTCTAACATGTAAAATTCAAGAGATGTTCACAAACCCCGATTTATTAATTTATTTTTTCTTTCAAGATGAGTAAGAAATAACACCCAGGGCTGCATTCTCAATTGGCAAAGCTGTGTCTTTCAAAGACAAGGGCTCTGCATTTTTTCCTGTCCCCTTAATTCCCTGTTGTCCTCACAATACCAAGGCCATGCATGGGTCAGCTGTCATTCATTTATCATCATACTTAAACTTTTCCTTAAGGATGGAAGGAATGAAAGAAAGAGAAATAAATGCACTTCCGTGGAGTCTGTTTGAATTCACAACAAACCTCCGACAAGTTTCCAAGGCTGTAAATCCATAGACAAAAGGTTGCTTCAAACAAAGCAGCTGGTGGATTTGAACTGGAAACCTTTGTGTTAGAAGGCTGTGGCACTGTGCATTACACCACCAGGGCTCCTTTTTTTAAAGGCTGTTGTTGTGTACCATCAGGTTGGAAGTGACCCATTGCTAACACTCCAGCAACTTTTCAGAGGCAGCTAATCACACAGGAGGAAATTACCCAGCCTTCTTCTGAGGAGGACCTGATGGCCTTGAACCATGTGCCTTTGGGACTGCAATGCATTTTCTTGCTACTAGGCCTCCAGAGCTCCCTCCCTTAAGGATGGGTGGAAGAAAATTAACTATTTCTCTGCAACATAAAGACAGACCATAAGGAGAGTCTACTGTTGAAAGAATGCATTTTCTTACGCTCATTGCTTTCTCTTCTCTGCACTTTTTGTTTAACTTCTGTAGGTATTACAATAGTTCACTATCTTTGGTCTAGCTCTTAATACAGAGGTGAAAAAATCATCCTGTGTTAAAACATGATTGAGAATACTATTCAGCAATAAAAAAGAATGAACAGATAGAATGACATAAATAAATTTTAGTAACAATACTGAGAGGAATGATCACGCACAAAGGAGTACAAACCGTATCATTCCATCTGCTGGGAGGTGGAATAACCTTTGTTAACCTAAAGGCTATGCCTGTCCGATGGTCCAAATCCTCCAGCAGCTGCATGGAGAGAAGATGGGTCATCTCCTCCTTCAAAATCTGCAGTCTCAGAAAAATGCAAGGTCATCTTTGAGTCAGCAATGAAGTAAGAGAGCAATGGCTTCTGGGAGTTGGAGGTGGGGAGGGGGCAGGTACTGTGTACAAAGATCTTGTGGTTTGCTGTTTCTTTGTTTTTTCCCCAAGTTTCCCTTTTCTAATGGATGTATTGTTGTTACGCACCATGCAGTCAATTCATAGTGACCCTACGAATAACAGATCTGAACCTGCCTTGCTATCTCCATATCATTTGCATTTGCTTTTCTCCAATTACTAATGATGTTGAATATCTTTAATGATGTGTGTTTTGGTCACTTGTGTATCTCTTTTTGTAAAGTGTGTGAATCTTTGCCCATTAGGAAAAGAAAACTGGGTTATTTTATTATTGTTGTGTGATGACTGCAAAAAACCGGGCTTATAGCACAATAGAGAATATAAAGATGACACAAGACTGGGCAGGGTTTGGTTCTGTTAGACACAGCGTTGCTGTGAGTTGGTGCCAACATGACAGCACCTCCCAACAACAACTCATCTTGTGGATTATGGTGGTTGTTGTTGTTATCGTGATGTGCTGTCAAGTATGACTCATAGGGACCCTATGAACAAAAGATCTGAACCTGTTCTATCCTGTGACATCCTCACACTCCCTGACACACTAGAGCCCGTTGCGGCAGTCACCATGTCAGTCTACCTGGTTGAGGGGCTTCCTCTCCTTCACCGACCCTCCACCCTTCCTAGCATCATGTCCCTCTTCAAGGAATAGCACCTTCTAGCTACCTGCCCAAAGTATATGAGGCAAAGTCGCATTATTCTTAACTCCAAAGAGTTGCACCCTCTCTAAGACGTATTTATTTGTTCTTTTGGCCATCCATGGTGTATGTTCATTGCTCTTCTCCAACACCGCAGCTCAAAAACATCAGTTCTTCGTCTATCATCTTTATTCATTGCCTAACTCTCAAATGCATAGCAATTGATCAGAAAGACCACAGCCTGAATCAGACATACCTTAGTCTTCAAACTGATATCATTACTCCTCAATAATTTGGAGAAGTCCATAACCGCTGATTTTCCCAGTGTAATGTGTCTCATTATTTCGTGACTGCTGGTACCAAGGGTATTAATTGTGGATCCACGCAGATGAAGCTGTTGACAGTTTCAATCTCTTCTCCATGTTACCCAACAGTCCAGTGGTAAGAATCTTTGTTTTCTTGACAATGAGATGCAATCCATACTGAATGCTGCATTCTTGGTCTACTGCAACAAGTGCTTCAAGTCCTCCACACTTTTAGCAAGCAAAGCTTATGTCATCTGCATAACGCAGGTTATTGGTGAGTCTCCTTCCAATTCTGATGGCATCTTCTGGATACTAGCTCATTATTCAATAAGTAATTTTTGTATCTTTCTCTCCCAGTGTGTTATTTATTTTTTCATGTTTTAACAGTGCCTTCTACAGATTTTAACATTTTTATGAAGTTCAACCCAAGACATTTTTAATGTCTTAGCTTGTGTTATCGATACCCTATTTAAGAATTATTTTGTCTAACCTAAAGTTACAAATTAGAATCATCACTTAAATGCTTATGACCCACAGTCTACAAATATGAGTGAAAACAGAATCACAGGGAGGAAATGGAAAAAGTGCTGTCACAATGTGGGGACAGTAATTAAAGTAATAAAATGAGATTTAGATGAACAATTATACAGGAAACCAGTTTGCTCTGTAAACTTTCATTCAAAACACAATAAACTGTTTTTTTAAAAAAAATAAATACTACACACATCCAAAAACTCCAACATGGTAAAAAGGGAAGCCACCAACTGGGAAAAAGTATTTGGTAATAACATATCAGATAAGGGACTTATATCCAGAATTTATAAAATACTTGAGCACCACAATAAGATAAAAGTAAATAATCCAATAGAAAAATGAGCACAGGATATGAACAGGCACTTCACCGAAGACGACATTCAGATGGCTAACAAGCACATGAAGAAATGTTCAAAATCCCTAGCTCTAAGAGAGATGCAAGTTAAAACAACTATGAGATGTTATCTCACCCCAGTCAGAATAGTAAAATTTGACAGAACAGCAAGCAACAAATGCTGGCGAGGTTGTGGAGAGAAATTGGAACCCTTATTTACTGTTGGTGGGAGTGTAAAATGGTGCAACCACTGTGGAAGGCAGTATGGCACTTTCTCAAAAAGTTGCAAGTGGAGATACCATTTGACCCAGCAATTCCACCACTGGGAATATACCCCAGAGAGACCATAACTGACATTCAAGCAGGTATATGCACACCCATGTTTATTGCAGCTTTGTTCACAATAGCAAGGAGTTGGAAACAACCTAAGTGCCCATCAGCAAACAAATGGATAGAGAAGCTGTGGTATATTCACACAATGGAATACTATGCTGCATTGAAAACAAGGAACTCATGCAATATTATTCAAAATGGGTGACCCTGGAGGACATTAGGCAGAGTGAAGCATCCCAGTCACAAAAGGACAAATATCGCATGGTGCCACTGTTGTAAAACAGCACTGACCTTAGGTTTGGAGAGAGACTGAGAAAGATGGGTTCAATAATGTATACTACACTGAAACAGAGGAGGGAGAAACCTGTTTAAAAGGGATATGTGATTAGGTATTTTCATCATGACAGGAGTCTAGAACAAAGGCTACATGGTGGAGTGGACCTGGGGAAGGGTTTGTAAAACAATGAAAGAATTTTCCTTTTATTTTTCCAAAAGGGTAGTGTTCCGGGGGGGGGGGGTGTTGGGAGAGGATAAATGTGCAATAATGAATGAATGAAAATCCAAAGTCTCTGTAAATTTTTACTGAAATTAATAATAAATTTAAAAATAAATAAATACTTCTGATTCATTTACTGTTAATTTTTTTATGGGTGAAGTATGGATTAACATTTGTTTATAAACTGATGCTTCTTTTAGTTATTTTCAAATAATGCATTTTAGATAGACTATTTTTCAACTATTATTTAAACCATCTTTTCTGGGTTTGCTTCCCAGAGGTGGTGGTAGCTGCCACAGACTCCGTTCCAATACTGTTGTTTGAGGCTGTCGCCAACGGCCATATGGCAATCCATTTCATTGATGCTCTTTTTTGCTGATTTTCTCCTTTAACAAGCATGATATCCTTCTTCAGGGACAGTCATTCCTGATAACATGTCCGAACGACTTGATGAGAAGTGTCATCAGCCTTGCTTTCAGGAGCATTCTAGCTGTACTTAGAAAGCAGATTTGTTTGTTCTCCTGGCAATCCACATGATATTCAATATCCTTTGTAAACATCATAATTCATCAGCATCATTTTCTTCCATCTTCCTTATCGAGTTTGCACATCCAAATAAGGTGATGAAAGCCTACCATGGCTTGAGGCAGGTGCACATTAATCTTTATTTTTTTAAATTAAATTTTATTAGTATTAATGAACATTTACAAGGATTTTGGGTTTTCATTCCTTCATTGCTGTACCATTCTCTCTACCCTCTTCCCCAGTTTGTTCTTTTTCCCCCGCCCTCCGAATGTCTCACATTAATCTTCAATCTTCACATTTAAAGACTGTAAAGAGATCTTTCACAGCAGATTTGTCCAATGCAACTAGTTGTTTGTAGTTTTGTTGACTGCTATTTCCATGGAGGTTGATTGTGGACACAAGCAAATGGAAATCTTTGACAACATCAGTATTTTCTCTATTATCATGATGTTGCTTATTGAGACAGTTGTGAAGATTTTCTTTTTGTTATGTTGAGGTGTTATTCATACTGAAGGCTATAGTCTTTGATCTTTCAGTAATTGCTTCAAGTTTTCTTCACTTCCAGCTAAGAAGATTGTACCTCTGCATATCTCAGTTTGTTAACGAGTCTTCTCCCAATCCTGATGCTGTCATCTACTTCATACAGTGCAAATCCACTGCCATTAAACTGATTCCATCTCACAGTGACCTTTCAGCAGATTTTGAAGCCTGGAAATCTTTTCAGGAGGAGACTGCCCATCTTTCTCATGGATGAGGTGGTGGATTTAAACTACTGACCTTTTGGCTAGAGCCTGATGGGTTACACATTGCCAGAGCTCCTTTCATGAAGTACAACTTTTCAATTTATTTGTTCAGCACATAGATTGGATAACTATGGTGAAATAAAACCCTGACACACATCTTTCTTAATTCCAAACCATGCATTATTGCCTTGTTCTTTTTGAAAAACTGCCCTTTTGTCTCTGTATAAATTCTCCAGGAGTTCAAATAAATGTTCAGGAATTACCATTCTTGGAAATAGTATCCATAATTTATTACGATCCACACAGTGAATGCCTTTGCATAGTCAATAAAACACACATAAGAATCTTTCTAATATTGGAATTTTGATCCCTCTTCTTTTAAATATTTTTATTGATTTTAATAAAAAATACCTTTGCAATATGTTTCAGTCATACACATTGTGTTTTATACAATCTTTCATTTACATTGTGTTTCATACAATCATTCATACGCATTCTATTTGACATTATTTTTAATACTAGTTTATTTACAAAATTCAAATACGTTTTTCAGTAATTGCTTCAAGTTTTCTTCACTTTCAGCTAACAAGATCCTTCCTATTTCTTCCCTCACCCCCATACATCAAATTGTGTGACCCCATGGTTAATCCTCCCCCACCACACATCCTCACCCCTCTGCTTCTACCCTCCCCCCACCTTGGATCCTCATGCTCATTCTACAATAATGATTTTTGTACAGTAATTGTCCTTATGGGGCTGAGTTAGTTCACTCAGCATAATTAATGCTCTCCATCTTGATGCTTAATTACCACTGCCTATGAGTATACCACCATTTACTTTGAGCATATTTTTAAGAGCAGCTGGTCCTTAAAGAGAGACATCAAGCTGGGAAAAGTAGAGGGTCAGTCAAAGAGAGGAAGACCCTTAAGGAGATGGTTTGACACAGTGGCCACAGCAGTGGGATTGGGCACGACAGAGGTCGTGAGGCTGGCACGGCACAGGGCGAGATTCAGATCTGATGTTCACGGAGCTGCTATGATTTGAGGCTGATCAAATGGCACTTACCAAAAGCAACAACAAGCATTTATCCATCTCTTCATCAATGTATGTGAAAGTATAATCTACTTTTTCATTGTTATAATGTTGTTGTTGTAGTTGTTAAGTACCATTGAGTCGCTTGTGACTCATAGCGACCCAATGTACAACAGCCCTAAACCCTGCTCTGTCCTGTGCCAATTGCACTGCCTCTGACACACCCATCCTGATTATCCCAGTCACTGAATCAATCCACCTTATAGAGGGCCTGCCCCTCCTGTGCTGTCCCTCCACTCTCCCAAGCATGATGTCCCTCTCCAAGGACCTGTCTCTCCTTACAACATGTCCAAAGTATGTCAGATGAAGCCTCAGAATCCTTGCCTCCAAGGAGTAGCCTGGTTTAACCCTCTCCAGGATGAATCTGTCTGTTTTCTTGGCAGTCCATGGTACATTCAATACTCTTCTCCAGCACCGCAGCTCAAAGGCATCAATTCTCCTTCCATCCCCCTTAGTCATTGTCCAGCTCTCTGACGCATAACAAGTGATAGCAAAGATGATGGCCTGTATCAGACACACCTTAGTCTCCAGAGACACATTGTTATAATAGCCTTTTTTTTTAAAACCCATAATCCCTGTGCCTATAGGTAAAAGATTGTCTAAATTCTATAACAGGGATTCAACTGGCAGGTACTGAGAATATCTTTTCACTAAAATAGCAGAAACATCAGACAGTCTCCACTGCATAGTATGTGGATTTACAATCCACAGCTTCATCAGAGGTTATTGCCCATCAGATAGATATGAAATGTTTGCTCTTTTTATTTAAATTTTGCATTTATCTGCTTGCTAGTCATTTCAACCAACTCTTCTTTTAAAAGGGAGCTCTGGTGAGCAAGTGGTAACGGGCTCTGCTGTTCACTCGTCATTTCTGACTTGATCTTTTCTGTAAGTTTCCTCTTTACCTATGTCTTTGATTTTGAGAAAGTAAAGGGAGCTCTGGTGTCTAGTGGCAAGAAGTTGTGCTGCAATCTTGAAGGCATGCAGTCCGAGGCCACCAGCTCCTTCATGGAAGAAGGATGGACACAACCTCCTCTTGTGAGATTAACTGCCACTGAAAACCCACCAGAGGGTCAGTTCTGACTCTATAGTACACAACACAATATTTAGCACTATTTTCTATACAGTATAAAACTTTTTGTTTTAGGAAATCCTTCTTACCCTAGGTTCATAAAGTATTTTTCTGTATTCTTCTGATTCTTTTTCCACATCTAGTTTTTCAGATGAACATCTTCCCCATGGGTTAAGTTTATTGTGGTTAATTTTTTATGCAATTTAATAAACAGATATTAACGTTATAGCTTCATTGTTTTAATAAATATACTTATGTAACCCAAATCTCAGTGAAAACTCTAGAATCTTCTCCTGTGCCTTCTCAACCAACTTCCTCCCTAAAATCTGTTTTGCTTTTCCTACCATGTATTTGCCTATTTTAGGGCTTCATTTACATGGAATAATGCCATATAAACTTTTTTTCTGTCTAGCCTGGCTTCTTTCACTCATTAGGAAGACTAATTTTGAGATTTACTTATGTAATTGTATGTAGCAGTTGTTGTTGTTGTCTATTGCCATCAAGTCGAGCACAACTCATAGCAACCCTATGAACAAAAGGCCTGAAGCCTTTCTTATAACTATCATTGTTTCTTCAAGTCTATAGTAGTTTAATTCATTTTTGTTGGTGTTTGTTTCATTATATGGACATATCCCAATTTATTTGTCCTGATGATGGACATCTGAGTTAATTCAATAAATACAATTTCTAGGAATATTTTCATATATCATGTTTTGCAGACTTAGATTGTCTTTTCCCTGGGGAAGAGCTAAAAGTCCTAAGAGCTAAAAGTCTGGATAGCCACTTGAGTTTTAAACTCATAGATGTTGGTCACTGGACAAGAAGCATAAATTGATTGATTATAGTTGATAAACTGAAATCATGAAGCCTTATTCTTTTTTGTTTACTCCTCTTCATTTATTTCTACATGTTCATTACCAGCCTTCTGTGTTCCCACTCTAAAAAGACCTGTAGCAACAATGTTCTTCAAGATTATATGACATATACATTATTGAAATCTGGCAATTCTACTTCAGCTTTGTGGCTGTTGTCAGGTGCCATCAAGTTGACTATGGCTCTTAGCTTAGTAAGCACTATTTTACAAGGCAATGATATTAAAATTTTGCCCTGGAGGTAGAACCAATTTTTCAAATTAAATCTGCTGAAGAACCACATCATATAAAAAATATTTCAAAAAATATAACACTTTTGTGTTGTGTGCCGGCTAACGACTTGTATCCATCTTCAAAATCCCTGCTGAGCATCCCTATGGTATCTACTGAATGTGCTTAGAAACCCATAGGTCAAAAGAAACAAGTACTTAGACTGTTGCCAATTTTCTAAAGATTTCATTGTGTTGTCTAATTTTATGGATATAGGTCGGTTGCTATGGCATTTCTGTGTGATCAGTTAATATTATAAACTTTCGTGAAAGTGGTCCACATTGGAGACTTTAAACAGTAATTTTCAAACTCTAGATAATTTAAGAGGAACTCAATCCCAGTGCAAGCACCCTGGGTTATCACTATGAAAGGAAAAGAATTAGACATTTAAATGGGAACCCGTTGTCTCTTTCAGAACATTAATTTCTCTACTTAAAAAACAGGATCAGATGGGTAATGTTTGTATTTTATAGTCATGGTAAAGCTTGAGCAATCTTATCCCTATGCTGCATTTTATTGTGATGATGTTGTCAGGCGTCATCAAGTCCACTTCACGTCACAGCAACCCTCTCTCTGAACACCAGGTCTGAAGTGTGACCTGTCCTGCTCCATCTTCACGGTCACGTTCATTTTCAGGCTCATTGTGATAGTCATTGTGTTAATCCATTTCATTCAGGGTCTTTCTCTCTTTTACTCTTTCCAAGGATTGGTTCTTCCTAAGAATATACTCAAAGTAAGCGAGACAAAGTTTCACCATCCTTGCCTCTAAGGAGTGGTCTGATTACACCTCTTTCAAGACCAATTTCCTTATTCTTCTGGTAGTCCATGGTATATTCAACACTTTTGGCCATCACCACAATTCAAAGACCTCAATTTTTCTCTGTCTTCCTTATTCATTGCCTATTCTTTAGATCCATAGGAAGCAACTGAAAATACCATGGTTTGCATCAGGCCCACTTGGGTCTTTAAAATCACCTCCCTTGATCTTTAGAACTTTGAAGAGATCCTTGACAGCAGATTTTCCCAATGGAACATGTTCTTTGATTTCTTAACTACTGTTACCATGGATGTTGATTATAGATCCATGTGAAATGAAATCATTGACAACTTGAATCTTTTCTCCATCCTCTTGGTTGAATAGTGAATATTTTTGTTTTCTTGACCTTGAGATGAAAGCCATATTGAAGGCTATAGTCTTTGATCTTCAGTAGTTTGTGCTTCAAGTCCTTTTCACTTTCTGCAAGCAAGATTGTATCATCTATATAACACAGGCTGTTGATGAATGTTCCTCCGGTCCTGACGCCACCTTCTTCTTCATACAGTCCAGCTTCTCAAAGAATTTGTTCAGGGTACAGATTGAATCGGTATAGAGAAAGGCTACAACCCTGGGGTTGTTCTCTGACCTCATAAAGACAGATGGCCCATGACTTTCTTCTGTTTAAAAGGAGATGTCACTATTCTTTGGAGGAAAAATGCTTCAACTTTTGACTCTTGATTTTTTTCCTTTCCCCCCTCCCCTTTATCCTTGTTTCTGTTCTTTGTACTTGCTCATTTTTCTCGACTCCCCTCACTGACTCCTCCACATTGTCTAACAGCCTGATGTTGGACTCACACTTTCGGCCCTCTTCTTTCTTTGTCCATTCAGGAAGCATTTTCAATTAATTCTGTCATCGTTTCTCTACCCTAGGCCCTGAATGCATAGCCATGTCTTGAAGGCCACTTGACTTTGGTACGGTTTCCTTGATTTTGGGCACCAACAAGGGACTTTTAAAATTCCAGTGAATATTTGGAGCATATTTTGAAAAAGAAGTACCACTTTACCTTTTAAAAATGATAAAAAATAGAGACAAAAATATATCAAGTATAGTATCGATACAATTACATAAAGCAAGGTTAAGATTAAGTTTAAGCACTCACTAATCTGGTTCACTAATCTGGTGGTTATTTAAATGTATTTAAAACAAATCTGTCTTGGAGGAAGTACAACTAGGGCATTTCTTAGAATCAAGTTTGGTGAAACTTCACTTTACATACTTGGAACATGTTGTCATTTGTGGCCAATCCTTGGAAAAAGGCATCATGCTGAGCAAGGCAGTTGTAGCTACTGTTATGTACTGTTAATCAACTGTCACTCATAGCAACCCTGTGAACAAAGAATCTGAAACCTGCCCTATTCTGTGCCATCCTCACCATCTCCAACACAACATCTTTGCTTCCAAGTAGCCCTCTGGTTTAACTTTCTCCAAGACAGATATACAAATCAAATGCATGAGTACTTATTTATTCATTGCCCAACTTTTAGATGCATAACAAGCAATCTAGAAGACCATGGCTTGGATCAGGTGCCTCTTGGTCCTTAGGCTGACATCATTGCTCTTTAGTACTCTAGAGAAATCTCTACCAGCATATTTTCCCATTACAACTCATCTTTTGATTTCTTGGGTACTGATTGATTGTGGGCCCAAATAAGAGAAAATAGTTTCAACTTCACTCTCTTCTCATCTATCATGATGTTACTTATTATGGTGAGAATGATAGAGGTCTGTGAAAGAAAGGAAGACCCTAACAAGATGGATTGACATAGCTCCTGCAGCAATGGGCTTGAGCAAGGTGGGATCACGAGGATGGCGCAAGACAGGGAAAATTCCTACCTGTTGCTCATAGAGTCACTGAGTCATAGTTGAATTGATAGCACCTATCAACCTTGTTTTGCACACAGATATTGGATATTGAAAGAGCTCTGTGGCTTAGTGGTAAGATGTTGCACTGTAATCCCAAAGGTACATGGTTCAAGTCCACCAGCGCCACTATGAGAGAAGAATGGAGAACCTCCTCCCTTGCAATTAACCAGCTGTCTCTGAAAACCCACTGGAGGGTCAGCTATGGCTCAGGTCTGACTCCACAATACTCAACAACAAATTGGATATTGACAATTAGCAGAAGGTCTCTGTAATCCAAACAAAAGTCATTGAAACAAACGAAATCAGATTTAGGGAGTTCTGGTGGCCAAGTGGTAAGTAATTGCACTGAGAACCTAAGGCATGTGGTTTGAATACACCAGCTGAAGGGAGAAAAATGGGCAGTCTCCTCCCTTGAGATTTACAGAATTTGAAAATGCACTGAACAGTCAACTATGAGTCTCTTCTAACTCAACAGCACATAACAACAACAAATTAGAATTATAACTCCAGAGAAGAATGAATTATTTGGGAATTTCTTCCAAGAAAAGGCAATTCTAAAGTTTAGATTTACATCAGTCAAGGAAGAATGTGGATCTTCCTTCAATTGTTGACCTAGTTAGTAAAGAGAATATTATATTATTATTATTATTATTATTATTATTATTAATTTTGGAGTAGTAAAATTTATCATATTTAACTTTGTCAAAGTGAGACTGAAACATACTCCAAGAAGACGTTGACGTTGTTTGTAATGATTATTTACACATTAGATACTGTAGGAGTCGTGCACCTGATTCGTGTGGTCTCCTACACCTTAAAAAGAGGAAGACTCACCATCAGCAGCATCAGCCTCATTAGGGTTTTGTACACTGTATTTACATGCTCCCATCCAACAAGGGGCCCTTGCAGCTCATTTACGATATTTGTAAGCTATCTATCTGGTGGCCTACAAGTTAGGAACTTGTGCTGCCAACCCTAAGGCCATCTCATAGTTCAAATCCACCAGCTGATCCAGAAGAGAAAGACAGGCATTCTCCTTCTGTGCAATCTACAGCCTCTGAAAACTACTGGAGGGTCGCGTATGGTTCCGTTTCAGCTCAATGGCACATAACAACAGCAATCTCTTGACAATACCACAAACACCTCATTTGCATAGTCCAACCCAATCCTTTGGTCATTATTGGCAGGTGCTGTGGAGTCAATTACAACTCACAGCAACCCTATGAACAACAAATCTGAGCCTTGTCCTATCCAGCACCATCCTCACAATATTCAAAATGCTCAAGCCCAAAGTTTCCATCACTGCGTCAATCCATCTCACTGAGGACCTTCTTCTCTTTCATCAACCCTCTGTTCCAGCATAACGACTTTTTCCAAGGACTGAATCCTCCTGACAACATGTTCAAAATATATGAGACCAAAGTTTCACCATCCTTGCCTCTAAGGAGCGTTCTGGGTTCACTTTCCCCAAGACAGATTTGTCTGTTCTTTTAGTACTTCATGGGATATTCAACGCTGTTTGCCAACACCACAGTTCAAGGACATCAATTCTTCTTATGTACTCCTTTTTTACTGTCCAGCTTTCAGATGCTTTGGAAACAATTGAAAATACCATGGCTTGAATGATGCACCAACCATTTAGAGGAAGTTATAAGACCATGACAAGAAAGCATTTATAAAAGTGATCCATTGAACCACAGGTATAATACATGAGAAAACTGTGGAACTGAATTTGTTGATGAGCACTATGATATTTATCTATCAGATTGAGATACTTCCTTCTCTGAGTTTCATCTTACATTTACATGAATTCCATTTTTTTTATAAAGTGTCTTCTCATGATCTTCCATGGACCAAACCAAGTAGTGATAACTAACTCAAAATATGGTATTTAAGATATTTACTCCCAGCATGAGTCGCAAATGACTCGACGCACATAACAACAACAACACTCCCAGCACTATACAAGGAGATAAGAGAGTTGAACCACAGCTTTGTGTTCAGCTTCTGAAGTTTTTCATTTCACATGAACTCTAGTAACCCATCAGCCAGGCTCCAGCAGGCTTACATAGATGATCTCAGAAAATCTGTTCTCCATTCAGTTCTGGTTCAGAAAGATTTCTAAATAAAGGTTCAAGTTCAGTTTGAGGAGGGATACAATGACCATCTGGGCTAGTTTTCAGTTCAGATTCTCATCTGATTTCATCCCCTTTCCCAGATTCTGCTGAGCCTCCATGAACTCACAAAAAACTTTTAAGCTGTAGAGCAAATACTGGATTTCAAGTGTCATAGAAGATAAACTTAGTACTTGAAACCTGTGCAATCAATAACTTTTTGCAAATGCCCCCAAAAAAACAAACCAAAGAGCTTACGTGTTTCTCTCCAATGCGCTATTTTTCCACAAATCACTTTTCAGTTTGTTACACTATTCATGGATACTTGCTTTTCAACTTTGATTCTCATTACAATTCATATAATCTTTTTAGATCTGCAGTGTCAACCACCCTTATTTTTCTGCCAGTTCAAAAAACATTATGAAGACACTAGCATATGCTAGTTCATTTCCTGATATTGCTCACTGTGACTATCTGTCATAATTGTAAAATACTTATTGAATACTAATACGATGCCATTGTTCATTTTCTAATTTATCAACTTGGTTAACATTTGGAATAAAAGTATTTATTTTAAAAAGTTTTGTGCAAAGTTAAAAAGCAACCCCAGGAATATAGAATGTTAGAGTAAGACAAAGCCTTTCAGAGAGCTTTGAGTTCATTAATTTATAGATTTTTAAAAAAATTAAAGCAGAATATGCACACCCATGTTTATTACAGTTTTGTTCACAATAGCAAGGAGCTGGAAACAACCCAGGTGCCCATCAATAAACAAATAGATAGAGAAGCTGTGATATATTCACACAATGGAATACTATGCTGCATTGAAAAACAAGGAACCCATGCAATATTATTCAAAATGAGTGACCCTGGAGGGCATTATGCTGAGTGAAGTGTCTCAGTCACAAAAGGACAAATACTGCATGGTGCCACTGTTGTAAAACAGGACTGACATCAAGGTTGGGGTAAAACTGAGAAAAACAGGATAAATTATACTGCATTGAAACAGATGAGGGAGAGAACAATTTAAAAGCAATATATGATAGGGTATTATGGTTATCACAAGAGTTCAGAATTAAGGTTGCATAGTGGAGCATACTTAGGGCGGTGGGGGGTGTGTGTGCAGGGAAATTGTATACCAATGAAAGAATTTTTCTTTTACTTTTCAAAGAGAGGAGTGAACTGGGGAGGGAGGGCTGGGAAGGGAGAAAAGTGTAACAGTGAATGAATGGAAATCCAAAATCTCTATAAATGTTCATTAAAATTAATAAAATAAAATTTTTAAAAATTAAAGCAGAAAATGTAAATGATGAGTGAAAAGTCCACCAACATTCTTTGAAGTACTCTTTATTGTACCAATAGGATTATAGCAGATTCAAAGCACAGCTCTCCTCATCCCTGGCATTTAATCAATCATCAGCTACTATACATTTGACCTCATTGTTGTTGTTGTTGTTGATTGCCTTCAAGTCCAGCATGACTCATAGCGACCCTATGAACAAAAGATCTGAATCCCCTCTACAACTATTGACATTTATCAAAGTTCATAGAGTTTCTAGAGACATGTTATTTAGGAAATGGATGCCACTCCTGCTTTTTTGTGTCTTCTCCTCATTTCCAATGTTACTGCCATAGTTGGGACATCACTGCTTTGGCAATAATAGCCACAGTTCTTGGTAAGAGGTCTTTATGGACTTTCCTATTAGTAGGAGAAAACAGAGGAAGGAATTTGATGATAGGAAGTTGGAAATTTTATCCCCTATTAGTTGGCTTTCCTCTCCCATGTTCCCATAGGTCTTAGAACAGAACTCTGTAATTCTTTGTTGACCATTAGGTTAATGATGCTTAATGGTGCCTGTGACATTTCAAATTTCACAAAACAGACTCAATGAATATTAAATGAACGATGCATGCTTATCCAGGAATGATGGTGGAGACTATCAGGCTGATGAAAATTTTTGGGATAGAATGTAATCGCATTATAACTTTGCAAATACATTTTCCCTCCCATAGTCAGTCACCAGCATGAGGGCCTTCTGGCCACTGGAATTTAATGAACATTCTATGGAGATATAACAAGAGGGATATATTCTCCACCTTCAGAAGAAAAAATGTGCTATCTCCTCTGTTATTTTTTATAGGCAGTATGAGCTGTTTGGTCTTTATGCTTGAGAGATAAGTGTAGTGGTAACAACAAGATGCAGTTAAGACAAGAGGAAAACCAATAACAGCTTATACTCTTTGGGGAGAAAGATCATTTATCTCATGGCAAATCTTTCTTTCTTTACGGAAAATGCTCCAATGTGGTTTTGTTATTGTTGTTATGTGCCATCAAGTCACCTGCAACTCACAGTGACCCTACTATGTGCAATAGCTCTGAACCCTGCCCTATGTTGAGCCAATCTCACTGTCTCTGACACAACTAGCCCCAAATTACTCCTGTTACTATGTCAATTCATCTCATCCCAGAGTCTTCTTCTCCTGCTCTGTCCCTCCACCCTTCCAAGCATAAAGTCTTTCTCCAAGGACTGATTCCATCCTGGGAACATGCTCAAAGTATGTGAGATGGAGCTTCAAAATCTTTGCCTCTAAGATTTCATCCTCTCCAGGACAGACCTGTTTGTTTTCTTGGCAGTCCATGGCAATATGTTCAACACTCTTCTTCATCACCACAACTCAAAGGCATCAATACTTCTTCTGTCATCCTAAGTCCAGCTATCTGATGCATAGCAAGTAATTGTGAAGACAATAACTTGGATCTGGCTTACCTTAGTCTCTAGACTGACTGTTGCTCCTCAGTACTCTAGAGAGGTCCCTGATGGCAGATTTTCCTAATGCAATTCATCTTTTTATTTCCTGACTGCTAATGCCAAGAGCGTTGATTGTGGAACTAAGTGAGCTGAACATAACAATATCAATCTCCATCTATCATGATGTTGTCAACTGGCCCAATCGTATCTTTGTTTTCTTGGTGTTCTTGTTAGGTGCCATCAGATTGACTCTGACTCATACCAACACAGTGTCAACCTACCTGATCCTGCCCCATCCTCGCCATTTCTACAGAGTTTAACCCCAATGTTGCAGTCACTGTTTTAATCCATTTTGTTGATTTTTTGAGGAGTTTCTTCTTTTTCACTGACCTCTACTTTTTGAGAAACAGCATCCTGCACAAGGGACTGGTCATACCTGAACACACGCCCAAAGTCTGTGAAGAAAAGTCTCATTATCCTTGATTCTGATGCATTTATTCCAAGAAAGATTTGCCTGTTCTTCTGGGAGGGCACAGAATAGTCACTACTCTTTGTAGTGTACTTCAAAGGCATCAGTTCTTCAGTGTTCCTTACTTATTTTTCAAACTTCACATGCATGTGAAGCAATTGAAAAGAACATTGTTTACCCCAAAGAGACCATAACTGCCACCCAAGAAGATATATGCACACCTACGTTTATTATGGCTTTTTCACAATAGCAAGGAGTTAGAAACAACCTAAGTGCCCATCAACAAATGAATGGATAAAGAAACTGTAGTATATTCACACAATGGAATACTATGCTGCATTGAAAAACAAGGAACTCATGCAATATTATTTAAAGTGGGGGCCTCTGGAGGACATTCTGCTGAGTGAAGTATCTCAGTCACAAAAGGACAAATACTGCATGGTGCCACTGTTGTAAAACAGGACTGACCCTGGGGTTGGGAGGAGACTGAGAAAGATGGGTTCAATAATGTATACTGCATTGAAACAGATGAGGGAGAAAACTGTTTAAAATGGATATGTGATTAGGTATTTTTACATAATGGGAGTCTAAAGTGAAGGCTGCATGGTGGAGTGGACCTGGGGGGAGGGATTGTAAAACAATGAAAGAATTTTTCTTTTACTTTTCCAAGAGAGGAGTGTATTGGGAGGGGAGGTTTGGGAGGGGAGAAAAGTGCAACAATGAATGAATGGAAAGCCAAAGTCTCTGTAAATTTTTATTTAAATTAATAATAATTTTTTAAAAGAACATGGTTTGCATTGGTCACACCCTAATCTTCAAAATGGCGTCCTTACTCTTTAAAGAGATCCTTGGCAGCAGATTTGCCAAATGTAATGCATCTTTTTAATTTTTTTTTTTTAGTGTTGAGTGTACAGATCCATGTAAAATTAAACCATTGACTTCAATCTTTTCTGTTTATTACGATGCTGTTTCTGGTTTCAGGATGAGGATTTTTGGGGTTTTTTTTACTTTGAAGTCCAATCCACAGTAAAGGCTCCAGTTTTTGAGGTTCATCAATAAGTACTTCACATCTTTGTCATTATCTAAAAACATATTGCACGTTGTTAATCTTCCTGTAATCCTGATGCCACATTCTTGTTCATACAGTCCAGCATCTCAGATGATTTGCTCAGCATAGTGATTGAATTGTTGTTGTTGTTATTGATTGCCTTTGTGTCAAGCACAACTCATAGCGACCCTATGAATAGGTATAATAAAAGTATACAATCCTTATGTACACCATTCTTGATCTTAAACTATGCATTATCCATTTGTTCTGTTTGAATCTCTGTTTCTTGGTTAATATTCAGGCTCTATATGAACACAAAATGTTCTGGAATTCTCATTCTTTGAAATAGTATTCATAGTTTGTTATGATCCATGCAGTCTTTGTATAGTCAATAAAACATGGACAAATACCTTTCTGTTTTAAGTCAAGATCCATCTGACATCAGCAATGATATCTTTAATATCATGTCTTTTTTTACTTGTATGTATATAATTATTTATATGCATTGTGTTTCATTCATGTACATAGTGATGAGTTTGTGTATGCATGTGTGCTTCACATTTTCCTTCATTGGCATTATGTTTCATACAATCATTCATTGTGTTTTATCAAATTAATCATCATTATTTGCATGACAACAGTCCAGAATAAGAGATGCATAGCAATGTGAACTGCGGAGAGTAGGGGAGGGAGGAAATTGAGCAACAATGAAAGAAACTTTTTAAAGAGAAAAGCAAGCTGAGGGGGTGGATAAAGAGGAAAATGTGCAACTGAATGAATGTCGATCCAAGTTTTCTGTAAGCTTTTGTTAAAATATCAATTAAAAAAAAGAAAAATTTAATCACCATTGGACTATGCCCACAATTACCTTGTCTTCTCATGTTGCTGACAGATCTTTCCCATTTCCTTTACCCTCTCCCTTTACCCACTAACTTGTGCAATTCTGTGATTTTGCCCCAACCCATCTGCTCACACCCTTTCTTCCCTTGGATTCCCATACATGTTTTAATAGTTATTCTTCTATTTTTATAATAATGGTCTTGTGCAATATTTGTCCTTATGAAGCTTAGTTCACTCAGCATAGTGCTCTCCAGTGTCTCCCAAGTTGTGTAGTATTTTCCAAAATCATTGCTCCTGAGTGCTGCATAGTATTGCATTGTGTGAATATGCCACAATTTCTTTTTTAAAATTATTATTAAATTTTATTCGTTTTAATGAACATTTACAGAGATTTTTGGGTTCTCATTCATTCATTGTTGCACTGTTTTCTCTACCCTCCTCTCCATCCAGTTCGTTATTCTTCCCACCCCCCCATGTCTGTTTTAATTGTCCAATTACCACAGTGCTTGTCGAAACCAGTTCTGATTAGTCTCCTTAGTCAGTGTGTCCTTTGCCATTCCCTGTCTCTCCTCCCTGAGAGAGACTTCACCCTGATTCATAAGGAAAAGGGGATGGCGTATTCTCTTAGCTTCTTCCTGCTGAAAAGGGACGCTGTAGGTTTCAGGGTGAAGATCTTCTCTCACTACTCTAAAGGGCCCCTTTGGCAGTAGGAAACACATAGACTATTATGGAGA
>NW_006399858.1:5174680-5181268 GCF_000299155.1 Elephantulus edwardii
GAATAAGGGTTCCAGTTTCTCCACAACCTCGCCAGCATTTGTTGCTTGCTGTTCTGTTAAATTTTGCTGTTTTGACTGGGATGGGATGATACCTCATAGTTGTTTTAAGCCACAATTTCTTAATCCATTCAGTTGTGGTTGGACATCTGGGCTGTTTCCATGTTCTTGCAATGGTGAATAATGCTGCTCTGAACATTGGTGCACAAATATTCGTTTGTAATTATTTGCAAAATCATTGCTCCTACTAACTTTCCACCTCTCCACATCCTCTCCAACTTTCATTGCTTGCTGCCTGATTAACCTTTGTCACTGCTGCAGGAGTGAGACAGTACCTCATGGTGGTTTTGATTTGCATCTTTCTTATTGCCAGTGATTTTGAGCATTCCTTCACGTATCTGTTGGCTATCCAAACGTCTTCATCTGAAAAGTCTTTCCATGTCTTTTGCCCATTTTATAACTGAGTTATCCATCCTTTTTTTCTTGAAGCCCTATGTTGTTGTTGTTAAGTGCTGTCGAGTCGTAGGCGACTGATAGCGACCCTATGAACCAAAGTCCTCAACATTTGTGTGACTTTCATCCTTTCTCCAGGTTCATATGGTTTCCAGAGGTAAACTGTTATGGAAGTGGATGCCACTCCTGCTTCCAAGCTTATTTTAATCGGGAAGCTGCACCAAACACTGTTCGCGATGGGTAACCATTAACGCATTTGACACATCAGCAACCACAAGTTACCTCTGTACGGCATTTGGACACACCAGGGCTCTATGACCTAGAAGCATGTTTAAACAAAAACAATGGAAAAACAGGCCCGAAGGACGCAGATTAGAAGTCACCCATCTTTGGCTTGTCTCCGGAAGCCCTATAGGATTCTGTAAACTTTCATTATAAGACTCTTATTTGAGATGATATTGCCATCTCTAGGGAAAAAAATGTTGGTTGTTTTTTTTTTTTCTCCCAGTCCGTAGGTTTTCTTTTCACCCGACTGGAAAAAGTTTTTGGTAAAAACAAGGATTTAATCTTTAGGAAGTCTCATTCATCAATTTTATCCTCTCCAGTTTGTGGAATTCTGGCTGTATTTGTTTGCCTTTTTATACCATAGACTAGATCTTCTAAGCTAGGTCCCAGTTTGTCTCTTAAGAACTTTATGGTTCTGGGCTTTACTTCCAGGTCTCTGAACCACCTTGAGTTGATTTATTTTTTTTTAATGATGTGAGATGTTGATACTGTTTTAGATTTCCGCAGGTGGCAGTCCCGTTTTGCCAGCACCATTTGTTGAAGAGGTTGTTGTTTCCCCACTTGATAGATTTTGTTTCCTTGTCAAGTATCAGTTGGTCATAGACAGATGGGTCTATTTCTGGGTTTTCATTCTGTTCTATTGGTCTACGTGCCTTTCTTTATACCAGAACCAAGCTGTTTTGGTAACTACTGCTGTATAAGTAGGTTTTTATTTCTCTGTGAAAAATTAATTTGATGTTCATATTGGATTGTGTTGAACATGCAGATTATTTATGGTAGGATTGTCATTTTCACTATTTTGAGTCTTCTTATCCATGAACAGGACACATTTTTCCTTTTATTGGGTCTTTTATTGTTTCTCACAGAAGTGTCATGTAGTTTTCTTTGTACAGGTCTTTTGTGTCACTAGTTAGGTTCCTAAATTCCTAAATATCTCAATTTGTAATTTGCTGTTATAATGGTATTGCTTTCTTGGTTTCCTTCTTTGAATTCTCTTTATTGCTGTAGAGAAATCTCATGATTTTTTGGACAATGATCTTGTATTCAGCCACTCTACCAAATTGGTCCACTAGCTCTAAGAGTTTTTTTGTCCTTGGAGTTTTCTGTGTATATTAACCATATAATCTGAATATATCGACAGTTTAAACAACTCTTTATTGATCTGGATGTGTTTTATTTCTCTATCTTGTCATATTGCCTTAGCAACTACTTCCAATACAATGCTCAGTAGAAGTTGTGACAGTGGGCATCTTTGTCTGGTCCCTGTTTGCAAGGAAAATGTTTTTTTTTATCTTTTTCCATTGAGAATGACGTTGGTTCTTGGTTTTGCATATATACTTTTCATATGTTGAAGAAATCCTCTTCTATTCATATTTTGCTGAGTTTCTTAATCAGGAAGGGGTGCTGGCTTCTGTCAGATGCCTTTTCTACATCAATTGCTAAGATCATATGGTTCTTTTTATTTACTTTTTTAATGTGGTAAATTATTTTGATTGTTTTTCTTATGAACCATCCTTGCATATCTGTTATAAATCACACTTGGCCATGATGAATTATTTTTTTTGATGTGCTATTGGATTCTATTGGCTAGAATTTTGTTAAGGATTTCTGCATCTATGTTCATGAGAGATACTAGCCTATAGTCTCTTTTTTTGGCAATATCTATACCTGGTTTTGTTATTAGGGTTAGGTTTGCTTCTTTGTCTCTAAGAGTGTTCCTTCTTTTTCTGTTTTTAGAGATAACTTAAATAGAATTGCTGATAGATCTCTGAATGTTTGGTATAATTCAGCCATGAAGCCATCTGGTCCAGGACTTTTTGTGTGGGAGTATCTTTTTATGATCTTCTTAAAATCTGTCTGTATCAAGCTGATTAGGATAGGTGTTTCAAAGTATTTGTCTGTTTCCTCTAGGTTATCAGAGTATAGCTTTTCTTAATATTCCAGTATTACAGATTTAGTTTCCTCTATTTCTGTTGTGATGTCTCCTCTATCACTTCTTTATCAAGTTATTTGTGTCTTTTTTGTTGTTGTTGTTAAGTTTACCAATGATTTGTCGATTTTCTTGACCCTTTCAAAAAACAGCTCCTGATTTTGTTGATAATTTCCATCATTTTTCCATTTTCTATCTCATTGACTTCAGCCTCTATTCTTATCATTTCCTTTTCAGGAGGCTGTAGAGTTAGATTGGTGTTCCTTTTCTGTTTGATGACGGTGTTGAGTTAGGTCATTAATTTTGCTTCTTTATTCATTTTTTATGTGTTTTCTTATTGCCTTAGCTGCATCCCAGAGGTTTTGGTATGTTGTATTTTCATTATCATTATTGTTAGGTGCTGCTATCCTGTGCCATCCTCACACTTCCTGACATACAAGAGCCCTTTGCAGCAATCACCATGTCAATCCCCCTGGTTGAGGGTCTTCCTCTCCTTCGCTAACTCTTCATCCTTCCCAATATCATGTCCTTTTCCAAGGAATAGCACTTCTTAGCAACATGGCCAAAGTATGTGAGCCAAAGCATCATCATTCTTTCCTCCAAAGAGCACTCCAGATTCACACTCTCCAAGACATATCTGTTCATTCTTCTAGCCATCCATGGGATGTTCAGTGCCCTTCTCCAATACCACAACTCAAAGTCATCAATTATTTTTCTGTCATCCTTAATCACTGTCAGGCTCTCAGATGTATAGCATGTAATCAGAAAGACTACGGCCTGAAACAGATGCACCATAGTCCTCAAACTGACATTACTATTCCTCAATAATTTGGAAAGGTCTCTAACTGCAATGTGTCTTCTTATTTCCTGACTGTTCACACTAAGGGTGTTAATTGTGGATCCAAGCAAGATGAAGCTGTTGACAGTCATAATCTCCTCTTCACCCATCATGACACTGCCTATCAGTCCAGAGGTAAGGATCTTTGTTTTCCTGACATTGAGATACAATCCATACTGAAGGCTGCATTTCTTGATCGCCTGCAACAAGTGATTCCAGCCCTCCTCATTTTCAGCAACCAACCTTGTGTCATCTGCATAACGCAAGTTATTGGTAAAAAATAACCTTTCTTGGCAAAAAATAAGGCCCTAGGAACCTATGTGATACCAATTTGCTGTTTCAATTGCAGATGCAGACTTGGAAATTTGGAGGAAGGCTATCTAGACAATGGGTTGGAAGAGGTCCATGTTTGTTCCCATTCCCAAGAAAGGTGATCCAACTGAACATGGAAATTATAGAACAATAGCATTGATAGCACATGCAAGGAAAACACTTCCGAAGCTCATTAAAGAACAACTGGAATAGTACATAGATTAAAAACTGCCAGAAGTTCAAGTAGGATTTAGAAGAGGCCATAGCACCAGGGATATCATTGCTGATGTCAAATGGATCTTGGCTGAAAGTAAGGAATACCAAAAGAATGTCTGTGCTTTATTGATTATACAAAGGCATTTGACTGTGCGGATAATGACAAGTTATGACTGACATTAATAAAATTGGGTAGCCCAGAGCTGTTGATTGTTGTGTTCATATGGAACCTATACTTAGATCAAGAGGCTATTCTGTAAACAGAGCAGGGGAGCACTGCGTGGTTTGGAATTGGGAAGAGAGTATGCCAGGGCTGTCTTTTTTCCCCCCATACCTATGCAATCTGTATGATGAGAAAATTATCTGAGAAGCTAAACTCTATGAACAGGATTGTGGCATCAGGACTGGAGCGAGACTCATCAACCATGTTCTAGCAGGGTGTTATTTAGCTTCCATGGGCTATTTCATAAGTCTTATCTTCTTGTGTTTAATTTTTAGATTTATGACATTGTGATATGGAATGAAGCTTTGTATTATTTCAATGTTTTTAATATGCTAAGGCTTGCTTTGTGCCCTCATATGTGATCAGTTCTGGAGAACGTACCATGTGTACTTGAGAAGAAACTTAATTGAGTTTTAATTGCGTGCAGTACTTGGAGTACATCCACAAGACTGAGTTAACTGAATGTGTAGTTTAGATCTTCTGCATCTTTGTTAAGTTTCCTTTGAGTTGACATATCCTTTGGTGAGTGGTGTGTGAAAGTCTCCTACCATGTTGTGGATCTGTTTATTTCTTTCTTCAATTCTGTTAACAATTGTTTTATGTATTTTGGAGGCCTATCATTTGGTGCATAAATTATTTTTTTTCTTATTGTGTACTGCCGAATCACAGGAAGAGATTGCCCCTCCTTCTCCAGCACAGCATCAGGTGGATTTGAAAGGCACACCTTCAGGATTGCAACACAGCTTCTTGTCACCAGGCTACCAGAGCTCCCTTATAAATGTTGACCATGGTTGGTTCTTCCTGATTTACTATGCCTTTATAATCATTATATAGTGCCTTTCCTTATCTTTTATGGTGGTTTTCATTCCAAAGTCTATTTTATCAGATTAGTATTGTCACTTCTGCTTTTTTTGTGGCTGCCATTTAATTAGTTTATTTCCCCCCAGCCTTTCATTTTGAATCTTTCTCTTCATTTCTTAGATGTCTCTTGTAGACAATATATTGATGGACTTTGGGGTTTTTTTGTCCCTTCTGTTACTCTTTTTTCTCCTGATTGGTGCGTTTAGTTCATTCACATTGATGTGATTATTGACAACCTCATTTTTATCATTGCCATTTTGTTGTGTTACTTTTTCTATTGTTTCTGGTTACCAAGGTCCCTCCATTTTCCTTTAGTGTCTCAGTGTGGAGTACTTCCCTTAAAAGTTCTTGTAGATTTGGTCTTGTTCTCACAAATTCCTTAAGTTCCTGCTTCTCTGCATAGGATATGGTTTCTCCTTCATATTTGATGGAGAGCATTGCTGAGTACAGGATAATTTCTTAGCAATTGTTTTCTTTCAACTTTCTGTACATGCCATCTCATTGTCTTCCTGCTAGCATGGTTTCTGCTGAAAATTTAGAACTTAATCTAATTGTTTTTCCTGTATAGAATGACTCTTGGTTTTTCTCACATTGCTTTTAGTATTCCATCCTTATCTTTTATACTGTATGATTTGAATATGAAATATCTTGATCTTTTTCTTTTTTGGTCTAATCTATTTGGTGTTTGCTGAGCTTCCTGAATGTGGATTTTCTTTTTCTTCATATTACCTGGGAATTTTTCTTCTAGTACCTTTTCCACAATTTTTTCAGTGATTTCCCTGTCCTCATATTCTGGAATTCCAATCATACATATGTTGTTCCTTTGATGTCATCCCACATAATTCTAACGTTTCCTTCATTTTCTTTATGTCTTATCTCTGATTTTTCTTCTAGTATGTTTCCATCGAGGTTTGTGCCTTCCAGATCATTCACTCTCTGTACCATCTCTTCTGTTCTACTCTTTTGTCCCTCTTGCATGTTAAATACTTCTACCATTTTGATCTTAATATTCTGAATTGCTTTTTCATGCATTTCGTTTATTTCCAGTACTGTGTTGGCTGTACCCTCTCTGTCTTATGAAGATTTTTTAAGTTCTTGTACCTCTTTATCTCTCTGGAAAACACCTCTGGAAAATGCCTCTTTGTCTCCTATGTGGGCTGGCCTCCCTTGTGCCCGCTCTCAAGCTGCCCTTCCGCCCAGGAGCATGCCGGAAATCCTGGGTACCTCTCTGGAAGGATTTCCGGCGTGCTCCTGGGCGGAAGGGTGGCTTAAGAGCGGGCACAAGGGAGGCCAGCCCACATAGGAGACGAAGAGGCGTTTTCCAGAGAGGTACCCAGGATTTCCAGCGTGCTCCTGGGCGGAAGGGCGGCTTGAGAGTGGGCACAAGGGAGGCCAGCCCACATAGGAGACGAAGAGGCGTTTTCCAGAGAGGTACCCAGGATTTCCGGCGTGCTCCTGGGTGGAAGGGTGGCT
>NW_006399858.1:5202210-5218100 GCF_000299155.1 Elephantulus edwardii
CTCTTTGGAGATGCTCAGGATCTCCCTGTTGTTTGAGTTAGTGGGCCCTACGTACTCAGGCCAGAAACCAGTTTGATTCCCCACGTAACTTAATCCTCAATAGTACATGGGTATTTTAGGGGAGGTTGATAAATCTTATAGATGTGGCAAATACAATTCGGCCCAAGGGCCTAAATGGGTGTGGGGTGTCTGAGTTGCAAGCCCCAGCCTGGAACTGCCTCTGCTGTCCTTGCAGATCTCCCAGCAAAGTCCAAGTTTACAAAGATGGCCTTTCCCCACAGACCTCTGGGAACTATAGTCAGTACCTGCAGTGGTAGCAGACAGGAAGGCTGCAGTGGTAGCAGACGGGAAGGCTGCAGTGGTAGCAGACAGGAAGGCTGTAGTGGTAGCAGATGGGAAGGCTGCAGTGGTAGCAGACAGGAAGGCTGTAGTGGTAGCAGACAGGAAGGCTGAGTCGCAGATCTCCCAGCAAAGTCCAAGTTTACAAAGATCTCTCTTTCTTTCTAGCATTGTGGCAAGCCTAAGTTGAGCAAGTCTATTTGTGCCTTTTTCCAAAAAAGCATCAACTCCTTTTGTGTCTGGGTCACATTTTGGTAATTCTAGCAATATTTCAAACTTTTAATAAGGTCATCACACACTTACTAGATTCTCCCTGTGTGTTCTTGACGTCGAGTCAGTTCTGGCTCATAGCCGACTCTTCCAGGGGGCCTGTATGTGAGTCACATGGAAGGAGACAACTCCTACAGAGCTGCTGCTGGACCTTTAGGTTAGTAGTGCGGCTTTCTACAGACTACATTACCAGAGCTCCCTTTGTTGTTGTTGTTGTTGTTGTTGTTGTTATTGTCAGGTCCTGTCATGTCGACTACAAATCACAGCAACCCTGTGAACAACAGCTCAGAGCCTCAGTATGACCTTCTTGTAATCTCTGCCACGCCTAAGCTCACTGCTCCAAAAACAGTGTCAGTTTAGCTCACTGAGGATCTTCCTTTCCTTTGCTGACAGTCTACCTTTCCCAATGCACTGGGAAACCAACCAACAAATTTGTGGGGTTCACTTTGTTGAGGTATTCTTGAATGGAACCTCTACTATCCCCTTGGCATGCCTATAATGTAATCCCTTCACGATGTCATCTAATGTGATCAGCCAATCGATTGAAAAGAAAGGTTTCTGGGGATGTGATTGGCCTCCAGCATGTAAGCAGAAGTCGCAACAAGGCTCCTCTCTCTCCATCTTGAACTCTTCTCACTTGGCCTCGTGCTCTTGGAACATAGACCTACAGAACCTTCTGCTTGTTGCGAGACCCCTGAGTTTGGTGTTTGTTAGTGTCCCCAGTTATGAGTGTGAGCCATGTCCTTGAGGTAAATCTCTCAATAGTTCTATGCTTCGTTGACCTTGCTTCTCTAGAGGCAGGATTTCTCTCTAGGAAGAAAATGGCTGGTGGTATATCTAGGCTTCCATAGTCGTAGTTCTGGACCCAAATATCATATCTCACAGAAGAACATTACAGATTGACCTTACCACAATTGCTGGTTTACCTTTGGATGCATCACTACGATCCAGGCAATATATGCCATCATTGTCCAGGGTTTGAGACCCTGCCCACCACTGTAACCATTGTTGGTTGACAGTGTCATTAATGTGACACAGAGTTGGGAAAGGTCCATTTCCTAGACACAGGAAAGTTGGGAAGGGAAGCAAAGCAAAACAGAACAAGACATCCATTTACAGGATCTCTGTATGCAAAAATTGTGTGAAGAATATCATTGTTGTAAAATAGGATGGACATGGGGGAGTTGGTGAGAGAATGGGAGAAGAGAAGAGTGGACAGTTAATGAACAGTGCAATAGAAGAGATGAGAGGAAGAACTGTCCGAAAGGATTATATGATTAGACATTATACATGTGACAACAATCTGAAACAAGGGGTGCATTACAAGAAGGGCTGGAGGAGTAGGGCAGGAGGAAAGGAAGAAAATCTACAACAATGAATAAAAAGGGTTTTTTAAAAAATCCTTTGAAAAGGGGGGGAAAGTCCTTTGACAGTCTAACTAAACTACTGAGTGGCAGTAAATTTAGGTTTATTAATAGATATACATTTTTATGATCTCTAACAGGGAAACTATCTTATACAATTCAAAGGGGATACTGTTCACACTATAACCAATGAGTTCTATATTGAATAATCTATGAAAAGCACCTCCCTGATGTTGTGAAATGTGGTGGCCTTGGATTAGAAAAGAGAGTTAGAAATTGAGCCAATTTCATACACATATAGATTTAAAACACTGAGCCTTTAAAGCTTCAGTGTATCTGACTGCTTGCTGGGAACAGTGTTTATACTCAGAGAGCTCCAAAAAGCAAAGTATTGCATATATTGTTTTCATGGTCATGTCCTTATATCATTGACGTTTCCTATTGTCTGTAGAAAAAGCTTGTTCATTCCATTCTGATTCCCAGCAGATTCCTCTAAAGAGAAAAAAGAAAAGGAAAATCTGGTTTGGTCACCCTGGAAACAGTAAGTATCTTCTAGAACCACCAAGAGAACAAAAAGGTCTGTCCTGAAGAGCATGCAACCAAGTTGCTCCTTGGAGGCAAGGATTTTGAAATTCCATCTCACACACTTGGGGCACGTTGTCAGAAAGGACCAGTCCAAGGAGAAGGACATCATATTTGGAAAGCAGAGGGTCAGTGCAGCAGAGGAAGACCCTGAATGAGATGGATTGACAGAGTGATTCTGACAGTGGGGTCAGGTGTGTCAGAGATAGTGAAATTGTCTCAGCACGGGGCAGGGTTCAGAGCTGTGGTGCATAGATAAGGTCGCTGTGAGTTGTAGTGGGCTCCATGGCATACAACAACACAAAGAGGAACATAATGACTCTAATGTGTATGTGAATCTACCCAGAGAGCTTTGCTCCTGAAGATATTTTTTTTAGTAACATTAGAAGAACTATTTGTGCTAGCATTAGTTTTCAGTACTTCAAACATACATCTTTTTTATCAGAAAATATTTTCATTATGTACAGGGTGATCATCAAATTGATTGTGTAAGAGAAGATGCAAGTGTTCACCTCCAAGATCGAGAAAAGTTAACAGCTTGGTGAGGGCAACCTCGACCTGACAGCTCTCCTGCACCAACACTAAACACTAAAGCACCATCACTAAACACGTAAATAAGTCATGAACCTGAGTACCGAAAGGAGCTCAGATTACCTTGGGGTAAAAAAAGGAACAGAACCATCAACAGAGGTCTGGACTTTGGAATGTCTCTCACTCGGTGAGGGGGATGATGCCTGTTCCTGGACCAGCTCCGAGGGTGGAGAGGGGGGATCCCCGGGTCATCCTGCCCACGAGTCCCTCTGGTCGAGGCTCAGAAGAGAGGTTTGGCACTCCGTTTTCTTTTTTTTTTATGATTGGAAGTGTTGCACCGTCTTCAAAAGGATGCCACTGGAAGCACAGCAGGTACAGGACGCAGTTCAGGGCCCTGATAGACTGCTTCTTGTGGGCAGGGATGTTGGTGTAGAAGTTGACCATCTCTGGTGTCTTGCACATGGAAGTCAGGTTCCTCATGACCCCTTCCTCCACCATCGCTTGCTCTGAACACACCAGGTCTGTGACACATTCATTGCACTGCCAAGGTCCACAGCTCACTGAGCAGCTTGTTTTCCACCTTGAGGTCTCTGTGAATGATGGAAGGTTCTGCTTGTGTGCGAGCTGTATTGCTCTGCACATCTCATAAAAGATCATCAGAACCACACTACATGAGAGAGGGCCTCTGGACTCAGTTTTCTTTGTTAAGTTAACCAGCTGCCCTTCGCAGAAGTCCAGCTGCAGCAGGAACTCGGCCTTCCCCATGTCTAATCCTCAGGACAAAACTGGACAATGTTGGGGTGGTCCAAGAGCTTTTCCCTGAGGGTGACTTCTGGTATGATGGCTCTACTCTTCTCCCTTTCATTGGACAGCGGCCTCTTTAGAACATAAACTTTGCCCTTTCTAAGATCCTGAGTTTCATCTACAAATTCAAATCCATTCTCAGGCAGGACTTGCCACATCCTTAACCTCAGCTCACCCAGTTCCACCATTTGCCCCATGCTGATTTCAGCCAGCAGCACCACCTCGGAACCATGGCCTACTGAGAAATCCAGCACAGACTTTGACAGCAACACTGCAGCCAGAGAGACAAGCCAGAGGAGCCCGGCCGAGCAGGCTGCGGCTCCAGCTCGTTGAGTCTGCCTGGCAACCGCTAGTTAGAAGCAACCACCATCATCCACCACAGTGCTGTGAGGTTCAAGGACATGTTTTAAATCACATCAAATTCAAAGCCCATGTAGATGCTATCCATTTTCTTGAACCTATTTCTCAAACAACACTGTAAAAAAATTGGCTAAGAGAAAAAATCAATTGCTCTGCACATAATTAATCTTTAAATGAGATGGTGTGAATTGCATGAATTTAAAAGGCTTTTACTAATATGGCCAGATGAGTATAGAGTTACTTACGGGGACAAAGAAACTATAGCCCATAAACCCATTGAGCTTTCATGTATAAGCAACAGTCATGCCGAAGTATAGGTTGTCATAACATCACAGAAGAAAAACATTGTGACTTTTTTACAATAAACTTGACTATTTATTTATGAAAATGTGGAATTGAAAAGAGTTTAGGCACAACTGAATTTCTCCCCAAACTTAATGATAAAGCAAGTGCCATTATTCTTTCTACTTGCTTAGTAGGTGACTGTCAGATCCAGGTTTGCACATTATCTTTGATGCTGTGAAGTGTTGTCATGTCAACCCCAACTCATAGTGACCTTGTGTGCAAGAGACCAAAACCCTGCTCAGTCCCTCACAATCTCTACTCTGTCAATTGACTTCAGTTACTATGTCAATCAGTCTATGAGAATCTTACTCTCCTTTGCTGACCCTACATTTCCCCAAATATAATGTCCTTTCCCCAGAGACTGGCCCTCTTGATTTCATGCTCAAAGCATGTGAGACAAAGTCTCATCATCCTTTACTTTAAAGGAGTACTTTTTCTAAAATAGTTTTTTATCAACCCATGGTGTATTCAATATTCTTAACCAACATTACATCTAGAAAACATAATATTTTTCCCTTACTCATTGTTCAACTTTCACTTGTAGAAGCAAGAGAAAATACCATGTCTTGAGTAAGAGACACATTAGTCTTTAAGGTGATATCCCTACCCTTTAGAGAGCTCTTTGACAGCAGATTCATCCAATGCAATGTGTTGTTTAACTTTTAAACTACAGCCTCCATGTGGATAAAAGTGTAACTGGAACAATGACAAATTAAATCTTTCATCAGTTTATCAGGATGTTGCCTATTAGTTCAATCGTGAGGATTTCTATTTTCCTTATGTTGAGGTGTAATCCATTCAAAAGGCTATACTCTTCAATCTTCTTCAGTCAATTCTCCCAGTCCTCTTCACTTTCAGCAAGCAGAGGTGCCTCTTGGTGAACTTGAACTGTTCCGTTAGTCCCTGAGCCCTTCATCCTTCCATACCACTCAGGGACTTCAGCCTCAGGTGAAGTCTCAAGGTAGAGTTTGCTTCTAGGAGCTGCCTTGCTTTGTGAAGTAGACGTCCATAATGACCTGGAAACCCAAGCTGTTACTTGTCTATGCCCAAAGCTACATGCCATTTTATGGCAGAAATGGGACAAAACATAATGTGTCTTGCTTTGTAGGTTGTTCTATATCAGGTGCCATTGAACTGACTACTCATAGGAGTTCTGCGTACAGCAGAAGGAGGCTGTGCTCAGTTCTGTGCTTCCTCAGAACCTTCTCTGGTGGAGCCCGTTGTTGCAGCCACTGTGCCAAGTGCATATTATCGAGTCTGCTCTTTTTCAATGACCCTCTGCTTTACCAGGTGCAGGTGTTGACCTTCGCTGGGAACTGACCACTCCTGATAACTTGTCCAAGGAGAGTGAGATGAAACCTTTCCATCCTTGCTTCTAAGGAGCAGCTGACTCTTTTTTGAGACAGTTTTGCTCATTCTTCTGGCAGGTCAATATTCTTCACCGACACTTCAGTTCAAATGTGCCAATTCTTCTTTATTCACCTTCTGCATTCGCATATGAGGCAATTGAAAATATTATGTTTTAGCCTTCAATATGAATTGCATTTAAACATTAAGAAGACAGAAGTCCTCACCATTGGATGGATAAACAACATCGTGATAGACGGAGAAATGATTGAAATTGTCAGTGATTTCATTTTACTTGGACCCACAGTTAACACAGTTGGAAAGCAGTCAGGAGATTAGATGACATATTGCATTGAACAAGTCAGCTGTCAGGGACCTCTCCAAATTTCTGAGGCGCAGTAATGCCAATTTGAAGACTAAAGTGCAACTGATTAGACCAAGATCTTTTCATTCACTTGCTATGCATTTGATATCTGGACAATGAATAAGGATGACAGAAGAAATGAGATCTTTGAATTGCAGTGTTGGAAAAGAGTACTGCCTTTCCTAAGGACTGTCAAAAGAAAAAACAAATACGTCTTAGGAAAAGTGCAGTCAGAGTGCTTATTGGAGGCAAGGATGATAAAGCTTCATCTCACATACTTTGGGCCTGTTGCTAAGAGAGGCTGTTCCTTGGAAAGGAATATCACGCTGGGAAAGGTGGACCATCAGCAGAGAGAAAGAGACCCTCAATGAGATGGCTTGACATTGTGGTGGCAGCAACAGGCTCAAGTATGGCAGAGATGATGAGGACGGCACAGGATAGGACAGGGTTCAGAACTGTTCTTCGTAGGGTCACTATGAGTTGTACTGGACTTGACAGCACCTCACAAGAAGTCAAGTGCACATTAGTTCTCAAAGTGACATTTTTGCTTTTTTAAACACTCAAAAGAGGTCTTTGGGCAGGAGATTTATCCCGTGCAATAAGCCATTTTATTTCTTGACTTCTGCTTCAATGGCCATTGATTAAATAAAGGACCAAGTAAAATGGAGCTAGTGTGTGTTTGTTTGTTCATTTGTTTTTTCTGCTTCTCTTGAGAACTTGATATTGAAGATTAACTATGTGTCACCAGCCTTCTTTTGTAAAGAGCTGTTGTTGTTGTTGTGTGCCCTCGAGTAGGAACCATCTCAGAGCTGACCCTCTGGCAGGTTTTCAGAGGCAGTAATTGCAAAGAAGGAGATTGTCCATCATTCTCTCTCGGAGTAACCAGTGGATTCCAACAGTGTGCCTTTGGGATTGCAGCACAGCTTCTTAATAGACGGCAATAAGAGTAGACAGGGATAAATGGCTTCTAAGTCTTTTTTTATCATATAAAGGTATTGAATGATAGATATTCAAATAATATATTTTGCATGATATATATTCAAATAATAAATTGCAAATATTTTCTCTCAGTCTTGCATTTTCACTTTCCTTTTTAGGTGGGGTTTTATTGGCTTTTTAAAAAATTGTGATTTTTAAGAAAAAGTTTACAGAAAAGTTGGATTTTCACTAATTCATTGCAGCACATTTTCCTGCCTACTCCCACTTCTGTTCACTTTAAAAAAAATAATTCATTCATTGTTGCATAATTTCCTTTCTCCTATCCCTGTCCACTTTGTTATGCACCTCTTATTTGCAGTGTTAATCGTTTATCCCCTCTTTTCTTAGTTCCACCTAACCCTCATGTAAGTCCTATTTTATAACAGTGGTAGTATGCAGTATTTGTCCTTTTGTGACTGAGAGACTTCATTCAGCATAACGTACTCCAGGGTCACTCATGTTGTGTAATATTGTATAAGTTCCTATTTTTCACTGCTGAATATATCACAGTTTTTCAGTCCATTCATTTGTTGGTGGTCACTTAGGTTGTGTCTATCTCTTTACTATTGTTAAGCATGCAGCAATAAACATGGTATGCATGGTTGTTGTGACTGAGTCAGGACAGGCCCATACCTGACTCTTCAGAGGATTTTCAGAGGCAGTAAATCATATGAGAGGAGATTGCTCATCCTTCTCCTGTGGAGCATTAGAACCTCTTGCTTTCAGATTGTCAGGACATCTCTTTACCACCAGGCCACCAGAGCTCCCCAGTATCTTAGTATTATATTAGTATCATTTATTGACTATAATTAATGAATCAGTATCAATACATTATTATAATTTTATCTCATGTGGGTTAGTTTTCATATATTTCCTACCATACATTCTCTTTTCCAATAGACCAAGTTTTACTTTATTTGCTTAATAGATATTAATATTGTGTTTACTATACGCCAGATACAATTCTGGGACTCTAAAAGCCTAGCAGTAAGGAGCTGCACTGCCAACCCAAATGCACACAGTTTGGATGTACCAGCTGCTCTACCAGAGAAAGGTGGGCAGTTTCCTCCTACACCTTTGGAGGTCCAACACGTTACACACGACGACATGACCATGATTTGGGGTGCTAGCTGATGACTTACTTATTAACTTCTCCTTATGAAGTATCTTTAAAATGATTTTTAAATCATTTAAACAGAACTATGGAAAGTGAAATATGGCCTTCTTCCTCATTTTCCCAACTCCACCCTAACCAAATTTCTTCCCTAAAGTTACCACTCTTGACAGTTCACTGGGTGTTCTTCCAAACTTCATGGATGCATCTGCAGATAGCTAAACAGATAGATGGGTGAACAAAGGGATAGACAAACACACACTTTTTGTTTTGTTTTACATCTCATTTTTTTAATTGTCCACTCTAAAAAATTCATGACCACGTGGTTGGTTACCAGGAATGGAGGAGGGGATAAATGAGGAGTCAGTGATGAAAAATGTTTCACATAAGTAGTGGTGATCATTGCAAAACATTGTGAATGCAATTAATGTCCCTGAGTTGTGTGTGTGTGTGTGTGTGTGCGCGTGCGCACACACACACACACACACACACAGAGCTAAAGTGGCAAAGTATTGTTATGGATTTTAGAGATCAACTGTTCCTGCAGTGGATGAGATGGGTTGTCACACTGGCCAAAGCCAAACATATCGATGATGCTGAACACGGTGCAGGACCAGGTAACAGATCCTTCTGTTTTGCATCGGGTTGCCACGTACCAAAGCTGACTCTACAATGCCTACCAGTAACAACCAACTTAAAACAAAACCAAACAAGTTGATTTCTCCTACCCCTCAACAATCGCCTCCAAATATTCCATGTGCAATAATTTGCACTTGTGTGTACATATTATATACTTGGGCCTTCCTGGTCTCATGTATGCTTTAGATTCTTACACATAGTATTTAGAAGCTTGTACTCTCCAATCACTGAGAGCTGCATGATTTCAGATTTGAGAGGAAGCCCACCCCTCTCATGGTCTACTCAGGGAGGAGGGACAATACAGAAGAGGAAGAAACGGCATTCCTCTTGATTCGATTGTTGCAGAGCTGTCAAAGAATCTGTCTGGAAAATAAGAAATGAACATTGAAACGTCTCCAGCAAACAGCAGCCGATCATTGCATCTCTACTCTGCTTAACAGCCAGGGAGTCATTAGCCAAGACAGCCATGCGCTTGCTCTGCGTCTCCTGTGCCTGTCTGCTCACAAAACTCCCTGTCTCCTGGAAACGCAGACGCACAGCAAGTTCACGAAAGAGGAACGGAGGAGGAATAGAAGTGAAAGTGGCAGCCACCGAAAGGCGCCACATTGCAGTCAACCCGGAAGCAAAATTGGACGAGTTATTAAATTCTCTTCACCCACTTGCCTGAACACGCTGTTGAACGGTTGCGCGCGCTCTCTCCTTAGGAAACACCTCCTGCTGTGTTATTTGTAGCTGCTATTGAATTGGTCCCCACCTTGAGGTAATCCCATGAGTTAGCCTAAAACTCGGCTCCAGCGGAGCTCTGGTGGCCTAGTGGCTAGAAGCTGCGCTGCAATCCCAAAGGCACGTGGTTTGAATCCACCAGATGCTCTGCAAGAGACAGAGGGGCAATCTCCTGCTGCGCTAGTTGAATCCAATTCGACAGTACATGACAAAGAAAAAAAAAAACAAACAAAAAACAACCAACCAAACAAACAAACAAAAAAAACAAAAACACAACACAACAAAAAACACCCAGAAAACAAAAAACCAACAACTGGACTCCCTAAAATCCATGGGATTTTCTTGACTGCTTATTTATCAGAGCATTTTTTCCACAGCATTGCCAACTGGGTTTGAACCACAAACCTTTGGGTTAGCAGCTGATTGGATCTCAGGTCAGCAGACATTGTGTTTTCTTTATTTTTACCCTGACACCTTCCCACTGTGTGAACTTTTACAGCATGCATCTTTCTGTCAAGGACCCACCTGCTCCCAGTCTACTGCATCCCATGGGGTTGTCTTCCTTTTTGAAACACAGGGTATAGAGGAAACTCTGATGGGGTAGTCCCTAGGGAGTTATAGGGCCAACACGAAGGCCGCTGTGCCTGGTGGTTGGACCCACCAACAGCTCCATAGGAGGATGGTCAGTCTTTCCTTGTGTGAATTATAGCCTCAGAGATCCACGAGAAGATCAACTATGAGTCAGTTCTGACATGAAGACAATGAATTTTAAACATATAATATAAAACTTCTACCAATCCTTTGCCAAATATTTAAGCATTTTTTAACACCTCTTAGATTGTTTTCCTATATTGCGACTTAACTTTCACTGCTTTTACTTCTTGATTCCCTAACATTGATGCAAGCTGTCTTTAAGCATTACTGTGAGTGTATTTCTGTTTTCAACAGGCTTCTTTAAGGACTAGTTCAAAAAGTGCCTTTGTGTGTGACTTGCCTAAGTGGTGCAGAGATGAATTACTTGTCCTTGTTCTTCAGTGTGAACTTGCTCAGCCCTTCCTTCTAAAGTAGGAAATGAGGAATCACAGTGGCTTTCTCAAACACTTAAAGAAGAAGTGAAAGTTGACGGGTGGCAAAGTAGAATGAATGCTGAGAATGACAAAGTATGCTGTGACTGACAGCTTCTGAGTGAAGGGGTGGCCGATGGATGAGACTGGCAGCTTTGCAGCTGGAGCACAAAGCTGAGGCTGCCTAATAGGTTCCAGCAGTCCACAGGCTTTGTCCACCAAAAGCAAACATGAACAAAAGCTTCCATGAACAGCCATACAGTTGCAACTACAAATTATGAACCCAGCCAGCCATGTCTCAATTCATGCACTATCATTTTTTCCAGTTTCAATTCCTCCTCCCTAGTTACCTTATGGTGAATATAGTATCTGAATGTGGAACTATGGATGTAGACCTAGATATGTGTGTACGTATATATGCATAATGACATCTGTGTGAAGACTAAAATGAACCTGATTGAAGCATGGTATTTTCAATTACTTTGTATGCATCTGAATGTTGGGGGGAAAAATAGTAAAAAAGTCAGGAAAAATAAGGAAAGCCAAAGAATTTATGCTTTTAAATCATGCTTTTGGGGGGCAAAAATCCCCACCAAAAACTAAATGTCCTAGGGACTAAAAAGGAGCAAACATCTCTTTCTCGGAGGAAGGAAACAGGATGCTTCTCAGAGGCAAGGATGGGGAAACTCAGTCTCAAGCCCTTTGGGTATGTTATTAGGAAGAGCCAGTCTTTGGAAAAAGACATCCTACCAGAAAGGGAAAGAGTCAGCAAAAGAAAGGAAGACCCTCAACAACATCATTTGGCACAATGGCTGTAACAATGAGAAAGAACATATCAGAGGTTGTGAGCATGGCGCGAGGTTCAAATCTGTTCGTAAGGTCATCAGGAGTCATGGTCGATTCAATGGCCACAGAGCCGCTGGTGGATTCAAGCTGCCTGCCTTTGATTGACTGCCCAACTTCTCATCCACGAGGCCACCAGAGCTCTGACTAGCCACCACTGTCATCTCTGAATAACAGTTACCTTCTATAGAATGAAGCATTTCCCCGTCCTGCATCTTCTTTATGATCATTAGCATGGCTGAGTTAGTTCATTGTGTCTGCTGAGTCAATCTCACTGATGGCTTCCCTTGGTTATTCTGACTCCTTAATTTCTTAAACATATTGGCCATATTTTAGTCATTAGTCTTTCTGGAAAACATATTGAAAGTAAGCAAGCTGAAATCCCATCATTCTCGCATCTAACTTTTGGATTTCTTATAAGATTGATTTTCTTGGTCTTCTGGTAGTATTGTTCTTAGGTGCCACCGAGTCAAGTACAACTAATGGCAACCTTATGAGCAACAAATCTGAACCACGTCCTACCCTGGTCCATCTTCATCATCTCTGACAAACTTGAGTCCAATGCTGCAGTCATTGTGTCAATCCACCACATCGGGGGCCTCCCTCTCTTTTGCTGACCCTTCAACCTTCCAAGCATGATGTTCCTCTCCAAAGAATAGCCTCTCTTAGCAACATAGCGCCGTCAAGTTGACTAAGACTGATAGTGACCCAATGAACAAAAGACCTGAACAGTGCCCAATCCTGTGCTGCCCTCATCATCTCTTACATACGTGAGCCCGTTGTTACAGTCACTGTGTCAATCCATCTTTTTGAGGATCTGATTCCTCACCTTTCCAAGCATGTTGTCTTTTTCCACGGTCTGATCCCTCCTAACAATATGCCCACAGTATGTGAGACAAAGTTTCACCATCCTTGCCTCTAAGGAGCACCCTGGTTTCACTTCCTCCAAGATATATATATATTTTAAAAAAATATGGAACGCTTCATGAATTCATATGTCATCCTTGCTTAAGAACTATGCTAATCTTTTCTGTATCATTCCAATTTTAGTATATGTTGTTGTCAAAGTGAGCACTTATTTATTCTTTTGACAGTCAATGATATGGATATTCAGTGCCCTTCTCCAGCATCTCAACTCAAAAGCATCAGTTTCTCTGTTATCCTTATTCCTTGTAGAACATTAAATGCATAAGAAGTAGTGGGAAAGGCCTTGCTTTAATCAGGTAGACCTTGGTCTTTAAACTGACATTAGTTTGGAGAAGTCCTTGACAGCCGATTTTCCCAATGCAGCACACTTTTTGGTTTCTTGGCTTCTTGTATCAACTGTGTTGGTTGTGGATCCAAGTAAGATTAAATCCCCAAAAATATTCAAACTATATACTGAATAAATTATTCAAGAAGCTGAACTTTATCAAGAATGTGGCACCAGGATCTGTAGAAGATTCATCAACAACATGTTTTATGCTGATGACACAAACTTACATTCTGAAAGTGAGGAAGACTTGAAATTCTTGTTATAGAAAATCAAAGACTACCACTTTCAGTATGGATTACATCTCCACATCAAGTAAACAAAAGTCTTCATCACTAGGCTGATAGGCAACATCATGTTAGATGGAGAAAGGATTGAAATTGGCAGTGATTTCTTCTTACTCCGATCCACAATCAACATGTTGGTACTAGCAGTCAAGAAATCAAGAGGCATGTTGCACTGGAAAAATCTACAGCCAACGACCTCTCCAAAGTCTACTGTATATTCAATATTCTTTGCCTAACACCACAATTCAAATAATCAGTTCTGTATTCCTTTTTTCTTTTCCACTTTACACCCATATAAAAGGTTATGAGTAAAGCTTTTGCTTAGTTCTGACAAGCTTGCATCATCAAAATTAGAGCACTGGCTTTTGAAAACATGGTTGTTATTTAGTTCTAATTCACAGTAATGATGTGCATAACAGAACGAAACCCTGCAGGGTCCTACACTCTCCTCGCCGTTCCTATGATTGACACTAGTGTAGTTGCTGCTCCAGTTGATCTCGTTGAAGATCTTTGCTTTTACACTGACCGTCAACTTTATCTAGCCTGACATCTTTCTGCAGGGACTGTTCTCTCCTGATAGCATTCCCTACCGACGCTGCCACCAACTGTCTCTCCCAGGACATTTACTTCTCTACTGGGTACCATAATTAATTGCAATTTTCACACGAATTCAAAAACAGTACTCACAGTCATGGAGTGTATTAGAGAAGTTAGCGATGATCATATGTATTGTCAAGTCAGAACTGACCAACAGCTGACTTCCAGTGCATTTTCAGAGACAATAAATAGCACGGACCCATCCTTCTCCTGTGGAACAGCTGGTGGATTCAAACCATAAGCCTTTGCGATTACAGCCCAGCTTCTTACCACTAGGCCACCAGAGCTCTCTAATCAGGGGAGTAACAGGTTATAATTCAGTATCGAGAACAATCAAGTATACAGTTCTTCACTTGAGACATCTTCTTGGCCACACCCAAAGGCAGCTCTTTCTCTGGCTCTGTCTTGTGTTTTGTCTTCTGTCTTCTGTCCTGTGTCCTACCCTCTGTGCTCTGCTCTGTGTCCTGCCCTCTGCCCTACTTACAAAGTGCTTTTAGATCTTCCAGTTCAAGCAGCCCCCAAAGCACCCCACTCTACTGTGAAAGCCTGAACCCAAAGGCACTCAGCTCTACTTCCATAAACCTGCAAGCCTGGCTTCCCAGTAAATGTCCACAGGCACTTAGTCCTCTAGTAGCATCTTGATCTGAAGGCTTTCAGTATTCTGTGAACCAGGAGCCTACTGCTCTGTCTTACTTTGGCTTTCTGTGTCTCTGCCTCTGCTGTCTCAGGCATTGCCATTTTTCTACCAGCCACTTGGAGTTCTAGCTCTGCATCCCCTGGACCTGGGAGTTCCTACTCAGGGATCTCAGGTCCAAAGAATGCACTCAGCGCCCCGAGCTCCTTTCTTGATGGCAGATCCCTGCTTCCTACCTGGGATGGTTCCTTTGAAGGCTGATGGAGTGGCAAAATGGACCCATTATCTTCTTACCATTTTATGCATCCTATTTGCATGGACTTATCCCATGAGGGTATCATTTACCATATTTGCATTATTAGTAAGCTATTCAATCCCCTTGGTAGGGAACAAAGTAGGGAACAAACATCTCATATTTGAATAGATGCTAGATTGTGGAGGCTTTGACTGTCTTGGTTTTCAGGGAAACGTTCCATGGGGAAGAGGGAAGTTTTTATATCCCCTGAGATGGGCAATCTCCTCCCATGAGATTAACTGCCTCTGAAAACCCAGCGGAGGGTGAGCTATGGGTCGGTTCCAACTCAGTGGTACAAAACAATAACAAAGCAAAGCATTTAATGGGAATTTGGAGTTTGGGGTCATTTATTTATATAGCATAAACACTTTAAATGACATTTTCAGTAGATTTGTTACTTTGAGAAACCCACTGCCTCGTCACGGCTTCCCCCTCAGAGCTGTGAGCATTCTACATGTTTGATTGTGGTAATCTAGTTTTCCTAAATAATCTTGCTATATACTGTTAAAGGCTGAAAATGTATATGTAGTGTGTGAGATATTAAGTTGTGAATTAGTGGGGTGGCCTAGTGACAAAAAATTGTGCTGCAAATTCCAAAGGCACATAGTTCAAGGCACCAGCTGCCCTGCAGAAGAAGGATAGTCAATCTCCTCTCATGCAATTAACTGCCTCTGAAAACCCACTGAAGAGTCAGCTATGTGTCGGTTCTGACTCTATAGTACACAACAACATCAACAACAATGATTCACCAATGTGTCAGGAAGTGAAGAGATTGGTACTTGGTAGCCCCCTAAGGAAATTTGCATCCAAATTCACAGTTGGAAAATCTCTGGAGCTTAGAAAAAATTATAACTACATGACTTTTTAGATTTTTAGTCCATCTTAAGCTCAAGGAAATGAAGAACAAATTCAAACCTCGAGTTGCTATAATCAAGGATGCTTTCGGCAGAATGTTAAATGATCCAGGGTGTATTAAAAAAAGATGGAAGGAGTATACTGAGTCACTGTATCGAAAGGAATTGGAAGACACAGAAGAATTTCATGAAACAACAAATGATCAAGAGCCTATGGTGATGAAAGAAGAAGTTCAGGCTGCTTTGAAGGAAATGGCCAAAAATAAGGCTCCAGGAATAGATGGTATACCAATTGACATATTTC
>NW_006399858.1:5219445-5269519 GCF_000299155.1 Elephantulus edwardii
CTGTTGTACATAGCGTCGCTATGAGTCGCAGGCGACTTGACGGCACATAAAAACAACAACAACATTAAGAATTATGTAGTCTCTTTTATTAGCCCTTAAAACAACAAATAAAATACCAATAATGATAGAGCCTAGATCTTAAACATTTGCTATGTATTCTTTCGGATAGATACACTCTCCAACCTTTGGCTAAAGCAGTGATCTTCCTTTTGTGCATCAGTTTGATGAAGGAAAATGGGGACTGCTGAAGAAAACAGACAAAGGCACTCAGGGTAGTCATTGTTTCTGTTTTTCAGTCAGCTGGCCATGATTTGTCTCAGTCTTCTAATGGTTGCAGTCCCTGTTCGTTGATCCTTACTGTACTGTGCTCACTCTCTTCCTCTCCCATTTCTCTACCTAAATCCATTTACATATTTATAAATAGCCTCTTCATTAAAACTCATTTTAAATTACCTCAAAATTTAAAAAAAAAAAACAAAAAACCCAACAATGAAAGAATAAAACACATTCTCTCACCATTCTCACCTCTAAGGAACATTCTGGATGCACTTTTCCCAAGACAGATTTGTTTGTTTCTATGATGAATTCAGTATTTTTCACCAATACTATAAATTTGAATACATTAATTCATCTTCAGCTTGCTTTATCAATTGTCCAGCTTTGGTATGCATTATGAGGCGATAAAAATAATATAGCTCTGGTCAGACAAGTAGTCCTCAGAGTTCTGAGTTGTTGCTTTTTAACATTTTAAGGAAGTCATTTGCAGCATACTTGCCCAATTAAATATGTTATTTTATTAACCATGGATAAAAAAAAAAAAAAATTAAGTCCTCGACAATCATCTGTAGGAAGCTGAGCTCCAGTCCTGAAGACACAAGATTTGAACCTACTAGCTGCTCACAGATTGGCCATCTCTTCCTATGCGAATAATTGCCTCTGAAAACCTGCTGGAGGGTCAGCTACAAGTTGATTTCGACTCAGTAGACATAACAACCACAACATACATGCACTAGGGAGATCCAGGAGCTTAGTGATAAGGCTCTGTGCTGCCAAGTCAAAGGCAGGCAATTAGAATCTGCCAACAACTCTGCAGGAGAAAGATGGGCACTTTCCCCCAGCAGCATTTACAGCCTTTGCAAACCAGCTACAGGGTCAGCTATGAATTGGTTCACTGTGTCAATCCACCTGGTCAAGGGTCTTCCTCTCTTTCACAAAACCTCCACTTTCCAAGCATCATGTCCCTCTCCAAGGAATAGCCCCTCCTAGCAAAATGTCCAAAGTATGTGAGGCAAAGCCTCACCATTCTTACCTCCAAAGAGCACTTCAGCTGCACCCTTTCCAAGATATATTTGTTTGTTCTTTTAGCCATACATGGAATGTTCAGTGCTCTTCTCCAACACCACAGCTCAAAAGACCCTCAATGTTCAAGAATTTTACATTTTCATGCTTTAAAATACTTACAAGTGACCCCGAAAGCTGGACATCTGTTAAATACTTATCATTTTATCTAGTATACAGTTTTGATCTTTGAGAACTATAAGGCTGGTATCCAAAATCAAATCATTTCGCTGGTAAAAACGTTAGCCAGGGTAGGACGTAGTGTTTCCCTATGACCACATGGTTCTCTACTTACTACTCTTCCCTGTGTGCTGGATTCTGTTCAACGGTACTGTAATACCTCCAGTATCTAACATGGTCCAGATTTAAAGGTTTACTCTTTCTTTTGTTGCTGGAGGATAAGTCCTTTTGCTTTATTCTTGGTGTATAGTCAATGTGCTCAGCATATTTCCTAATATATATTTGCTGGAAAATTAACCTTCTATCTTCAAAAAAAGTAGTACTTGAGGAGAGCATTAATTGTGTGCTCATCACATAGAGGCCCAATATAATATTACTAGGATTTGAAACTCACCTGTTCTTTTGGATTCTCCAGGCCTCCACTCCATTCCATGGGGACCGATCACTGAGAATTGATTTGATCACTATCAGGTGTGATCATTTGTATTGCTCCGAGTGACAATGCAGAGCGGTACTCCTCAAAGCTGGCAGGCTATCAGGATCACCCAGAAAGTTCTGCAAACATTCTGATGTTCGGGCTGGATCCCAGAACAAATAATGGGCATCTCTGGGAATGCAACCCAGACATCAGTGTTGTTTTTTTTTAATGTTTCCCAAGTGATCCTAATGTGCTGCCAAATTTGAGAACTACTACTGTAGAGATTCTCTCATAACATCAAGTGAAAAGAAACATAAACCCCCTAGATAAAAAGGCAACATCTGGTGTGGCAGAAAGAATGCTGAAGTCAGAGTCAGGAAACTTGGCACTAAATTCCAACTCTACTATTTACAAGCTGTGTGACATTGGGCAACATTCCAGCTACCTATTGCTGTGTAAACAAACCACCCCAGAAATCAGTTGAGTAAAAGAGCTGCCATTTCATTATGCTCAGAGAGTGTGCGGTTAGGGAGTCAAAGAGGGCACCCGGGACCCGGCTTCTTTCTGCCTCACAAAGGCTGAGCCTGGGACTTGATAGGAGACTTGCATGGTGGGAACCCAGCGGGGACCTAGAAGCACCTGGAGACTTTGTACGTGTGTTCTTTGTGGTGCCTGGAACCGGCTGTGACTATGGACTGCCTCTCTATGTGGCAGGGCCTTCCTCACAGCATGGCAGCTCCAGGATAGTTGGACTTCACGCATACCATGAAGACTTCAAAAGTGAGAATTTCAGTATTCGAAGTAGAAGCCACGATGCCTATAGTATTGGGTTAGAAGTCATACAGCATCACTTTCCATGTACTCTATTCATGGACAGAAACTCAGCCCTGACCAAATGCAAGTAGAGAAAATACTGTACTCATCTGCTGGTGGAAGCAATTCCAAAGAATACACTGTTGTTGTTGTTGTTGTTGTTGTTGTTGTGTGCTGTTGAGTCAGAACTGACCCATAGGTGACCTTCCAGTGGGCCTTCAGAGGCAGTAAATCACATGGGAGGAGAATGGCCATCTTTTTCCCACAGAGCAGCTAGTGGATTTGAACCACATGCCTTTGGGATTACAGTGCAGCTTCTTATCACTAGGCCACCAGAGACAGTTCATAAAAAGCTTCAGTTTGCTCTTAGTATTACCGATCTATTGCTTTGTGAAAAATGGCTACAAAACAGAGACTTAATGTCATATACATTTCTTATCTCCTATTTTTTTTCATGGGTCAGGCACAGCAGGACAGCTTAGCTAGATTCCCCATCTCAGAGCCTCACCTCGAGGCTCAACCAGAGAAGGGCTCGCTTCCATGCCTGCCCGGTTGTTGGCAGGATTCAGTTCCTTGTTACATGGGCTCTCAACAGGGCAATTTGTTTCATTAAAGCACACAAGCTGTGAAGCAGTGGAGAGAATCTGCTCTTATAACAGAAACTGGAGTTTTCTACCCATACGACTGAAGTGAAATGCCATTAGCTTTTCTGTTTTCTGCTGATTAGAGTAAGTCACAAGGCACAACCTATATTCAAGAGAAGGGCATGAGTATCAGGAGAAGACAGGCTCATTGGGGATCATCTTACAAGGCTGTGTATCGCCAGAAAGACCCAAACCAAAACCCCAAGTCCACCACCATGGATCCAATCCCAACTCATGGTCACCCCACGTGCCTCAGAGCAGAACTGAGTTCCACGTAGCTTTCAAGGCTGTGACTTTTCCGAAGCTAATGACCAAGCCTGACTTTCCCAGCACCTCTGGCTTTGAACTGGTAACCTTTCAGTTAGTGGCTGATGCATAACCAGCTGTGTCACGAAGAGACTTCCTTTAAGGGAGTATGAGCCCTGCCCTGCCTAGTTTCCAGGTTTATTACAAGAATGCAAACCAAGCAAAACATTCATCCAGCTTCTTCAAGACGTACATGAGTGCATGTGAGTGAGGTGTTTCTGGTGGAAAATATGTTATGGCGGTTTTGAAAGAGTCTTTTTTCCAGGTAAGTCCTCACAATGTAAACTGCCATGCTTAACACAGGGAAAGAGAATTAAAATTCTTTTAATCAGTGACTTCTCTGTGACTCTTTTCACTTGCATCCACCTTATTTTGTCGTTAAGTGCCGTCAAATCGTCGACAACTCATAGTGACCCTATGAACGAAAGACCTGAACACTTGTATAATTCAATGTTCATAGAGTTTCCAGAAGCAAGCTATTTTGGAAGTGGATGCCACTCCTGCTTCCAAGCTTGTTTTAATTGGGGAGCTCCACCAAACACTGTCCACCATGGGTAACCATTATCACATTTGACACATCAATTGTCACAGTGTTTAGCATAACAGCAATCACGAGTTACCTCTGTACAGCAAATGGACAGACCAGTGCTATATCACTTAGAAGACTATTTGACAAAAAACAATTAAAACCAGGCCTGAGGGCTGCAGATTAAAATCACCCACCTTTGATTTGGTAGCATAAGTTTCTATTCACTAGGCCAATAAAGCTCTCTCTCTGTTATTGCTGTTAAGTGCTGTCGAGTCATAGATGACTCAACCCCCCTTCCAACAAAAGACCTGAACACTTGTATCACTTTCATCATTTCTCCAAGTAGCACAGTTCAAATAAAGAATATGACCTCTGGCTCCAGCAAATTTATTTTCTATTAAAAAAAAGTTTACTAATGCCTGAATCCATCAGATCTGTGCATTTCTAAAGCAAACTGAGCAAAAGGTCAATGTAAATGTTCTCATGAATCAAATCCTAAAATGTTCACACCCTGTGAAAGGCCAATCTTCCGAAGGGAAAAAAAACCCAGCTGCCTAGAAATTCTTACTTACAAAAACGCAGCTTTCTAGTGTTGTAACTAGGAAGAATTTCTGGTGGCCAGAAAATATTGTCTGGAGTGTTCATGTTGGGGTAGAGTGTTTGGTGTCTGTTACTAACAAAATCTCTGTGTGGTACAAACTCAGCTGCTACCTGAAGCGGTAGGTCGTTGAAATTCACCCAAAAGTGAACCTCAGAAAAAGATCTGGCAGTCTGTGTCCAAATGACTGACCACTGGAAATTCCATGGCATACAGGTCTAGCTGACAAACATGGGGCTGCCAGGAGTTAGAAAAGGCTCATGGTGACTGGTGTGTGTGTGTGTGTGTGTGTGTGTGTGTGTGTGTGTGTGTGTTGGGGTGTTTTTTAAAAATTAATTTTAATGAAAATTTACAGAGACTTTGGATTTCCATTCATTCATTGTTTCACTTTTCTCCTTGTCCACCCCCATCCCAGTACACTCTTTTCTCTGAAAAGTAAAAGGAAATTTCCCCCATTGTTTTACAATCCCTCCCCCCACGTCCACTCCATTTATGTAGCCTTCGTTCAGGACTCCTGTCATGACGATAATACTTAATCACATATCCTTTTTAAATAGTTCTCTCTCTCATCTGTTTGAATGCAGTATACATCATTTATCCCCTTATCTTAGGTCCCCCCCAACACTGATGTCAGTACTGTTTTACAACAGTGGCACTATGTAGTATTTGTCCCTTTGTGACTGAGATATTTCACTCAGCATAATGTCCTCCAGGGTCACCCATTTTGTATAATATTGCATGAGTTCCTTGTTTTTCAATGCAGCATAATATTCCATTGTGTGAATATACCACAGCTTCTCTATCTATTTGTTTGTTGATGGACACTTAGGTTGTTTCCAACTCCTTGCTATTGTGAACAAAGCCACAATAAGCATGGGTGTGTAGTGTGTGTTCTTTAGTAAGGGTCAGTGAAAGAGAGGAAGACCCTCAACAAGGTGGATTGGCACAGTGACTGCAGTATAAGCTTGAGTGAGTCAAAGATTGTGGGGGTGGCACAGGATAGGACAGCGTTCAGGGTTCAAGTCTGTTGCTCACAGGGCTGCTGTGGGTCTTACTCGACTTGATGGCACCTAACAACAACAGCAACACTTGCCAATGTTAGTGCTTATGCCAACGGCAAGTAGATAGGTTCAACTGCTAAAGAAGAAAAATGGAGTTAATGAAAGTAACCTTGTAATCCTTATAATAGCTTTTGAAGCAGGTACTTTTAGTATCTCCATTTTACACAACCGGAAACAGAGGTCTCCGAGACCATCCAGTGGCGTGTTTGGTCGAGAGCTGTGCTGCTAACTCAGAGGAGGTGCCGCTGAGGTTGTTCAGAGCCACCAGAGGCGCGGGAAGAGCCTGGTGAACAGTCTCCACTGTGATTCACAGCCTTGGGAAACCACTGGAGGCTCGGCTATGAGTCAGCTCTGACTCATGGGCCATGAGCTTAAATACTGTGAATAAGGAAGAAAGCCAAAATTTCAACACTGGCAGTCTGAATTCTTAACTACTCATGAGAAGCTGTGATTAGCCTTGTTATTTTCATAAATATTTATGAAAAATAACTCAAAAAAGTTGAATGATATAAGGAATATGGAAAGAAAGCTTTAGTGGGAGAAAGAAAACACTAAATATAAAAAAGAAAGAAAATACTTCATTGTGGCTAACCCTGAGAAGAATGAGGATCCCAGAACACAGGACTGTGCTCATGCAAAACCTTGAACCAGGAAGCAGTTGTCAGAACAGAGCAAGGGAACACTGCATGGTTGAAAATCAGAAAGGAAAGGAGTGCATCAGGAATATGTCCTAACTCCATAGTTTTTCAGTCTATGTATGGAACAGTTCATTTAATAGGCTGGACATTATAAAGAGTAATGTGGTATCAGGAAGCAGGAGAGGCATCCACTTCCGAAATGGCTTGCCTCCGGAAACTCTGTACGAAGAGTGCTCAGGCCATTGGTTCATAGGGTCGCTATGAGTCATCTACGACTCGATGGCCCCAAACAAACAACAACAGCAATGTGGTATCAGGATTGGAGGAAGACTCAACAACAACCTGTATTATACAGATGACACAGCCTTGCCTGCTGAAACTGAGGCAGAGGGTCAAGGACTGTAATCTACAATATGGATTGACGCTCAATATTAAGAAAATGAATATTCTCATCACTGAGCCAATTGGAAGCCTCATGATAGACAGACAAGAGCTTAAAATTGTTAATAATTTCAGCTTGCTTGGTTCCACAATCAATACTTGCAGCACCAGCAGTCAAGAAAGACAAATTGCATTGGGAAAAACCTGCTGTCAGGGACCTGTCCTAAGTGCTAAAGAGCAATTATGTCATTCTAGAGACTAAGGTCCACCTGACCCAGGCCATTATCTTCACAATGACTTGCTATGGACAATGACTGAAGAAGACAGAAGAAGAACTGATGCCTTTATGTTGTGGTGCTGGAGAAGAGTATTGAACATACCACGAACTGTCAAGAAACTAACAAGTCTGATCTGGAGAGGGTGAAGTCAATCTGCTCCTTGGAGGCAAGGGTTTTGAGTCTCCGTCTCACATACTTTGGGCATGTTGCCAGGAGGGACCAGTCTCTGGAGAAGGACACCATGCTTGGAAGGGTCAAGGGGCAGTGCAGGAGAGGAAGACCCCGGATGAGATGGATTGACACAGGTTAACTAGAGTAGGTGTTTTAGAGACAGTGAGATTGGCTCAAGATAGATCAGGGTTCAGAGCTATTGTTTAGAGTTGCTATGAGTTATGGTCAACTCGATGGCACATAACAGCAACATATATTTTTGCCATATATATCTTAACTAGAAAGAAAACCATAAAATAAGAATAATATTTTGTGTGTGTCAGCTATTTCTCCCTTTGGGAAGTGTCTCCATGTACGTGGCGTGCCTGTACTTATTTAGCACTGTCCATATCCATGCATCCATCAGTTATGAAGTGCAAACAGGATGGTCCTTGTAGACAATGTTCAGTGGAACTTTGTCTTACATACTTTGGGCAATGTTGTCAGAAGGAGCCAGTCCTTGGAAAAAGATATCATGCTGGGAAAGCTGAAGGGATCAGAGAAAGAGAGGAAGACCTTCAACAAGGTGGACTGACACAGTGACTGTAGCAATGAGCTTGAGCACCACAGAGATTGTGAAAATGGTGCAGGGTAGAGTAAGGTTCAGATCTATTGCTCATTAGGGTTGCTATGAGCTATAGTTGATTCGATGGCACGTAACAACAAACTCAAGATGCTAACCAGCTCTAACTCCTGGAGACTGGCATTCAGGAGCCCTCTCAGCCTGTGCCTTACCTGCAGGAAGATCCAGAAGCTCCATGAATTGGTGTCCTTATATACAGCCCCCAGCCAGTGGCAAATAGTGAGCGTAAGAGTGGATTTCCCCTTGCCCTCACCTCTTAGGGAATTACCTTAAGATACATGTTCTGCACTGTTTCCTAGAGTTCCTCAATGCGACCTGAGCTTCGGCCAGTCACAGTGGTGACCTGTTTAATAATCCACCCCTTTTGTGTTTCATTTCCTTTTCTATCTCATTGCCTGGCCTTTGTACAGGTAAACTTTGGAATCATCTCTCCAACAGGCTGCCTGAACTTAGAGCTCAATACCAGTGACTTTTCCTGGGAAACAAAATCTGAAAGAGAAGCCACCCCAGCCAATCAATTTCACAAAAAAATGTTTCTAGGGAAACTAGGCCCAAGAAGAGCTCCCTAAACATGGCTGATAGTCACCTCATGACAAAGATCCTTTCAGAACATGTGACCCAGCTGCTGCTGTATTGTTATAAAAATTGTTGCACAAGTGTCAGATAAAGAACAGCAAAGGAAACAAGATAAGAAACAGATACATGGGGGGGGGGAGTTGTAAAAGGAAGACGGCAAAACAAGTCTTTGAAAGGAAGATTCAAAGAATGATTATATCTCTAACCTAAGCATATTATGCAGCTCCTGACAAGTACCTTCTGTTTAATCAACTACACAAGGTCCTGCTGAGGAACGAAGGGTGCTGGAGAAGGGGTGTGAGAAGGAATTAATAAATAAGCAAATAAAAACTTGTTCTGTTGAGGAATTCCTTTTCCCCACCATCTTGGATATGAAAAGGAGAAAAGAAAGAACATGTGAACCTTCATAATCAGATTAATTATGAGGAAGAGAATGATGTACACTTTATGATGCAACTGAGAGCAGGGAGGAGTCGGACATTCTCATCATGATAAGAACAGGATAAGAGTTCAGATGGGATACAGTCAAGGCTGTGATCACAAGAGAAGGATGAGTGTCAGGGAGGTCTGACTGAGGGTTGGGAGCAGCTGAGAGGAAACACTGAGGAGGTTAAAAGACAGTGACTTCAGGTGTTCTGTCATTGTCAGTTGTCAACTCTTGGTTGACCCCTTGTGTGTCAAGTAGAGCACAACCCACAGGGACCCTCTGTGGGGTTTCCAAGGCTTGCCTCCGGAAACTCTATGTACAAACAGTGCTCAGGCCATTCGTTCATAGGGTCGCTATGAGTCGTCTACGACTCGACGGCACTAAACAACAACAAACAACATCCTCACAAAAGAATTCTCATCTTCCCTTCATGGAGCAGGTGGTGGATTTGAACTGCCAACCTTTTAGTTAGCAATCTGATAATGTTAGAGTTTATGGATGCTGGGAGAATAAGGAGCTATATATAACTAATAAGTTATCTACCTAGTGCTGCTATAATTGAGATACCACTAGGGGATGGCCTTAACAAACAGAAATGTATTCTTTTACAGGTTAGGAAAGTAGAAGCTGAAATTCAGGGTACTGACTTAGAGGAAGGCCCTCTCACTGTAAATTCTGGAGAAAGGTCCTAATTTCTTTCACGTCTGCAGGCCTCTTGGAGATTGACATGATTCTCTGCCTTTTTCCAGTGTTGAGCAACTTCTCCGCACAGACATCTGAGTGCAGTGCATTCCACTCCCTAAAAGCTTCCTGGTGGAGCTAAGGTGCCCCCTCTCCACCATTGAGATAAAAGGTCTTCCTTACAGGTCATACCCTAGGGAAAGGTCCCTTATCTGATCTATCAGGTCAGTGATGAGATTAAGAGGTTTTATATTCCACCTTTAATCCTTTTATAGCTATTGAGTTTATTAGATCTCAAAGGAATATGATATAGTTTCCACATTATATTATTACATTACACACCATCATATACACATATTTGAGGGGTGGGAAACACAATTCAATCCAGGACACTAGAAAGACAAGTTTTGATCCTTTACTTCATCTTTATTCTTGGACTCTATTTTAGTCTTTGTTGTGTATTCTAAACCCTTTTCTCCCTATTTTCTCCTGTAAAATCTTTCCTTCTTTCATTTGTATAGATAATCAACTGCACTATAGCTGAGAAAAAAAACTTAAAAGCTCAAAAGGAGAAACTGTGCTTCAGAGAAAGGTAATAGGTAAATCATGTGACTAGAGTGAGTATGAGGATCCAAGGGGTGGGAGGGTAGAAATAGAGGGTTAAGGATGTGGGGGGGTGGGAGGTTTTAATTATGGGGTTGCACAATTTTATGGGGGGTGAGGGAAATGGGAAGGATCTGGTGTGAAAACAATGTATTAGAATTTTGTAAACAAACTAGCATTTTAAAAAATAGCTCTAAATGGATTATCAAGGAAAGGTTCTAAAAAGTGAAACCAAGAAAGGAAATTCTAAACAGGAAGTGCAAACAATGTGCAAAGACATAGAATTATACTAGCCAAAGTTTACTAAAATGATGAGAATGTGTGATGTCCATGAGTGCTGGACAGGATGACCCTGGATGTTGACAGGGACAGATTCTGAAAAGTCTTATACCTGACGCTGTCCAGAGAACTCCCTCCTGGCACGTCTCCGCAAGCGCTTGGATTGGCAGGCCATGTTTTGCTATAGTGTAAATTCATTTAAACTGATGTCTGAGTAGCCTTGGCTTATGTTATGTAGAGTGACTAAGGATGCAACTATTCGGCGACACAGCCCACATGAGTAACCAAACCTGTATAATGGAGAGCCCAATCAGGTTTATCTTCAAACCACCAATTCAAACTGTGCCCTTGACACTCTCCCACTGAGAGGGGTGTTGCTTTGTGGCTCTTCATTAAATAATCCATGATGACACTAACATCGAGAAATTGATCTACGGAAATGATGTATGTAGGAGTACGATGTGATCAGATTTGCATTCTAGAAAGAAAAGTTAAAAACAAAACCCCTTCAAACTCATTGCAGTCGAGTTGGAACCATCTCATAGCTGAACCTCCAGTGGGTTTGCAGAGGCTGGGAATCACAGGGGAAAAGATTGTCCATCTTTATTCCAAGGAGCAGATGGTGGATTTTAATTTCATGCTTTGGGTTGGTGTACAACTCCTTACACACTAGACCACCAGAAAGAAAATTTAAGATCCTTGAAATAGTAGTGATTTTAGTTTCACTTATATGCACACTTTAGGATTTAATCACCTCATACAATTTCCTGTAATTCTACAACAGGAAAGGAAACTCTCTTAGCATGCACCAAGTTACAGGGGTTTAGTATTAAAGTAAGATAAGAAATTCTCCACCCATCTAGCATCGATATACAAATGTATCTCCTCATTGCCATGCAGTCAGAACCAACTCACAGTGTGTTTTCAGAGGCTATAAATCATACAGGATGAGATTGCCCAGCTTTTCCCCATGGAGCAACTGGTGGGTTTGAACTATCTGCCTTTGTATATGTACTTTAACTCCTTACTCACCAGCCCACCAAAGAAGTCATTTTAAAGAGAACCTGGTTGACCACTCAAACATATGAGCTTTCTTTCCCTTCCTTCTCTCTTCTTAACTTGAGGTTCTCCAGCTTTTTTGTGCATAAATTGAGTTCAGTTGCATATACGCCATGCCTTGTCAGAAATATTCAAAAGTTTGGTGTTTTCTAAGGTAAAAAGATAGATTTATTAGAAAGTTACGTTCCAAAGGGGTAGACCTCCCTCCAGGAAAGGACATATGGCCAAGAGACCCCCAAAGTACTTTTAACTCTGAGATCTTTAATTTATGTACTGTCTGTAGATTCTACAGGCTAAGATTAGCATATCTAATCTCACGCAGTAAATCCGGAGCAGGAAAAGCATAGGCCCCAGGGCCATGCTAAACATCTACCTAGGGGACAGAGGTACTTCCTACTTCTGCCTTCTGTGTCCTCCCTCTTGTCTTATCTCCCTCAGCCCTTGCTTCTGACCCACATTCTCTGTACTTTCATTCTATTCAGCATTTGCTAGCTGTTGGGTTAGGCCGTAATCCTTAGAATACTCAGATGTCTGGGATGAAGGCACATTCGCCTCACTCATCTTCTCGCAGGAATAATGGCTGAATTCACTGTCAAAATGGGTTACCTCACCTCCACACATACTAAAATAAAGTATGATCTAAGTGTGAATCTCTTCCAATGAGTATAAATGTAATTTTGCTGTGGGGTGGTTTTTTTTTCTGTTTATTCATCAATAAATCAGAATAAAAATAGTACTACCCTCATACAGTTTGGGACATAATATCCAACCAACCAGTCATGTCTCAGCTAATATCAGCTTCTTCCTTATCTCAATGTCTTAGAACATTTACAGAGGAATTCCTTTATTTTTAGGCTGAAAAGTTGAGCCTATTCCACTCCCATTTCTCATGTCCGTGACTGATGATCATATGTTCAGGTAAACCATCACCCATAATCATGGTAACAAATCTAAACACTCATTTTCATTCTAGAAGGAACTCAATATAGATGCATTTTTTTTAGATTTTAATCAAAGTTTATAGAGAACATGGATTCCCATTCATTGATTGTTGTACATTTTCCTCCCTGCCCACCCCTCTGGCCCGAGTTTGCTTTTCTCTTTAAAAAAACCCCAAAAGCCGAAAACCTCTTTCACTGTTATACAATTAGCATCCCCAGTCCACTTACTATGCAGAACTTATTCTGAACTCTCATCATGAAAATAATACCTAATCATATATTCCTTTTAGGAAGTTCTTTCCTTCATCTGTTTCAATGCCGCATACATTTTTTTACCTCTTTTCTTAGTTTCCTTCCAATGCCGATGTCAGTCCTATTTTATAATAGTGACATTAGGCAGTATTTGTCCTTTTGTGACTGAGTTATTTCACTCAGCATAATGTCCTCCAGGGTCACCCATTTTGTGTAATATTTCATGAGTTGCTTGTTCTGCAGTGCTGCATAATATTCCATTGTGTGAATATACCACAGTTTCTCATATCCATTCATTTGTTGATAGGTACTTGAGTTGTTTTCATCTCTTTGCCATTGTGAACAATGCAGCAATAAAATGGGTGTGCATATATCTGCTTGGGTGGCAGTTCTGGTTTCTTTAGGGTATATTTCCAGCAGTGGCATTGCTGGGTCAAATGGTATTTCTATTTCCCAACTTTTTGAGAAGGCACCATATTGCTTTCCAGGGTGGTTGCACCATTTTACACTCCCACCAACAGTGGATAAGTGTCCCAGTTTCTAAACAACCTCAACAGCATTTGTTATTTACTGCCCTGTTGAATTTTGCTCTTGTTCCCAGGGTGAGATGATATCTCATAGTTATTTTGATTTGCATCTCTCTTAGAGCTAGGGATTTTGAATATTTCTTCATGTGTTTGTTTGCCATCTGAATGTCTCCTTTGGTGAAGTGTCTGCTCCTTCCTGTGCCCATTTTGTGATTGGGTTGTTTACCTTTATCTTGTTGTGGTGCTAGATGTGTTTTTATATGGTGGTATGGTATTAGTCTTCTGAAATAAATGTGTATTTATTACTATATGTTAAAAACTATGCTAAATAGCATAAATTACAGAAATAGGTACAAATTCAAGAAAAATTTTCTATTATATCAATGGGAAAATAGATTAATACTTAATGTGAATATTAAGAGAATTTAAATGAAAGATTGTCTAAAACACAATGTACATGCATGAAACACCATGTACATAAATGACAATATTAATGATAAAAGAATATTAAAGAGAATGCATTAGCTGGAAAGATTTAGGAAAAGGGTTGTATCCTTTTTGTCTTATTTCCATAATGATAAAATGTGGAATATTTAACATAATATTATATCATATTATCTTCAAAATTATTTTTAGCATTCATAAATGTGAATTAAATAGAAAAGTTTGTCTTAAGTTATTACATTCTGAAATTATTAAGGATCATCTCTCTTTCTTTCTCAGTGCTATCAACTTGGTTCTGCCCCAGGGCTGACCCTCCACCAGATTTCCAAGACTATAAATCACATAGAAGAAATGGTTCATTCTTCTCTCTCAGGGCAGTTGATTGACCCCAACTGCCAGAGAAGCATGGGATTTGAGCTCACAATGCAACTCTATGCACTCTACCCCATAAGAGCTCTCAAGAATTGTATTTACTTATGTCTATTACCATTTGGCATAGTGAATACTTTAAGAAAATTATTGTTGATGAATATTTTACTAATTTTTTCCTTTTGCTGTTGTTCTTGTTGTTGATTGTCATGGAGTTAAGCACAACTCATAGCGATCTTATGAACAAAAAGCCTGAAGCTTTTCTATAACTATCGACATTTATCAAAGTTCATAGAGTTTCTAGAGGCATGTTGTTTAGGAAGTGAATGCCACGCCTGCTTCCAAGCCTGTCTTAAACTGGCAGTAAACCAAACACTGTCAACCTTGGGTAACTGTTATGGCATTCAACACCCCAATGACACAAGGTTCAGTATCTCTGCAACCCCAGGTTACCTCAGGACAGCATATTGACGGAAGAGTGCTGTACCATTTCAAGGAATGTTCCTTCAAAATATAGTAACAACCAACTTTAAATACAAAGGTATTTCCCAAGATCTTGTTGACTCTAAACAAGAGGCTTAAATAAAAAACAACCAATATAGTGTGTGGTTGTTATGTGCTGTTGAGACACCAGTGATGTATAGCGACCCTATGGACAGCAGCTCTGAACCCTGCCCTGTCCTGAGCCAGTCTCACTAATTCCAACATACCAACCCCCATTTCCCCAGATACTACTATATCAATCCATCTCATCCGGTGTCTTCCTCTACTGTGCTATCTGTCCTCTCTTCCGAGCATGATGTTCTTCTCCAAGGACTTAACTCTCCTGGCCACATCCAAAGCATGTGAGAGAGACAGAGCTTCAAAATCCTAGCCTCCAAAGAGAGACTTGGATTCCCCCTCTCCAAGACCGACTGATTTGTTTTCTTGGCAATCATAGTATGTTCAAGACTCTTCTCCAGAACCACAACTCGAAGGCATCTATTCTTCTTCTGTCATCGTTAGTCATCGTCCAGATCTCTGAAGCATAACAAGTAATTGAGAAGACCATGTCCTGGATTAGGCATAGCTTTGTATATAGACTGACAGCATTGCTCTTCAGTACTTTGGAGAGGTCCATGACAGCTGATTTTCCCAATGCTATCTTTTGATTTCCTGACTGCTGGTGTTATTAGTGTTGATTGTGGATCTAAGCAAGCTGTAATTGTTAACAACCTCAATCTCTTCTCCATATGAAATGGTTCTGTCAATCATCCCAGTGGTGAGAATCTTTGTCTTCTTGATGTTGAGCTTCAATCCATATTGAAGACTACAGTCTTTGACATTTTACAGCAAGCGCTTCAGGTCTTCTTTAGTTTCAGAAAGCAAGGTTGTGTCATCTGTATATCATAGGTTGTTAATGAATCTTCCTCCAATCTTGATGCCACACTCCTCCTCATACAGCCCTGCTTTCCAAATTCTCTATTCTGCATACAGATTGAAATGGTATGGTGGCAGGATGCATCCCAGACACAGTCCTTTCCTGATTTTGAACCATGCATTTCCCTACTCTGTTCTAAGTACTGCTTCTTGGTCCAAGTATAAATTTCACATAAGCACAATCAAGTGTTCTGGGAATCCCATTTTCCTCAAGGTTAGCCACTATTTGTTGTGATCCACACAGTCAAATTTGCCTTTGCATTTGTCCATGAAACACAGATAGACATTCTTCTGGCATTCTCTGCTTTCTTCCAAGATCCATCTGACATTGGCAAGAATATCCCTATTGTCAAGACCTCTCCCAGGAGAAAATAAAAGCGAGATATTGGCTTTAATACTTTAAAATTGCACAAGTAAGAACAATTTTAAATAATACATAAAAAAGATCATTTTTTTATCCTTTCCCAACCATTTTTGTCGGCAGCTCTAGGCGGAGGGCTGGCCGGCACCTAAGACGAGAAGATAGTGGCTGCAAAAAAAATGAAAAGGTCCCTGGAGCTGATCAACTCCAGGCTCCAACTTATTTTGAGAAGTGGGAAATACATGCTGAGATACCAGGAGATTCAGAAGATGAACAGACAAGGAAAAAACAAGTTGGCCGTCCTCGCCCACAACTGCCCAGCCTTGAGGAAAACTGAAATCGAGTACTACACCATGTTGGCCAAAACCAGTGTCCATCACTACAGTGGCAATAATATTGCCCTGGACACAGCATATGGAAATACTAGAGTATGCATGTTGGCTAGCATTGATCCAGGTGACTCTGATATCATTAGAACCATGCCAGAACAGATTGGTGAAAAATAAATCATGAAATATTTTTCTGCAATAAAATTGTCCAGAGTTTGTTTTTAAAAACAAACAAACAAAAAACCCTATGATCAATCAATGTTTGTTAGTCTATAAATAATGAGTGAAATAAGAACAAAATAAAGGAACAGAGAAATATGCCTACATCTAGGAATTGGCATAATTATGGCACTGCCTGGAGTTTTGTGGTGTCCAGTTTGCACAATTGCATATGTTGTTAGATGCTGTCAAGTTGATTGCACCTCATTCCTACCCTATGAGCAATGGATGTGAGCTTTGCCCTGTCCTGCATCATCCCATTATTATAGACACTACGTCAGTCCATTTTGTTGAAGAGCTTCCTCTCATTCTCTGATCCTCCACTCCTCCCCAGGATGATGACCTTTTTCAGGGGCTCCCTTTCCTGACAACCGGCCCCAAGTACGTGAGACCAAGGTTCACTTGCCTTGCCTTGAGGGAGCACCTTGGCTGCATTTCATCCAAGACAGACTTGCTTTTCCTTTTGGTGTGGGAACCAGGGAGACAATGATGTTGGTGGCAGTGGCATCCACAGCAGCTGGAAAGGTTGCAAAATTGAATTGAAATATCAAATCAAGAAAGCAACAGAGTAGAGCCGTAAACAGTGCAGGAGGGACACGTAGTGTGTGGTGGTAGTAGCAGCGGTATTCACACAACCTGAGAAGGTCGCGTCTCCTCCTTTGGCTCAAGTGCTTATTCATCCCCATAATTCACCAGTTAGTGGAACTTATTCCCTCAACTCCACCCAACCAAATCCCTTACCTACCTCTCAAGACTCAGCTCTACCTTAGGCGACACCCATGCCGTCCTGTATCAGGAGCCAGAAGTTCTCAGCACTTCCTCCCAGAGTGTTCATACTGTACTTGGCCTGCAATCAGCTCCAGATTAGTGGGGACACCTCCAGTGACCAGGAAACATCCATCCCCTGTTCTGGCAAGCAACATTTCTAGCCCATAGCCTATGCTCCTCCGAGGCCAGCAGAAACTCTGCGAAGGATAGGGCCTCGCGTTCCAGCTGACACCTTCAGCACACACTAGACCGGAAGAGGTGCTTCTCATGTCCCCGCTCACATCTTGGGCTTTTGGTCCACACTCAGACAAGCAGAAACTCTCACCTGACTCCACACTCAACTCCGGTCTCCTGCTGAGCTGGCAACTGTACACTGTGGTCCCACATTTCACTAGGGAGCTCTGGTATCCTAGTGGTAAGAAGCTGTCCTGCAGTCCCAAAAGCACACAGTTCAAATCCACCAGCTGTTCTGTGGAGGATGGGCAATTTCCTCCTGTGTGATTCGCTGCCTCTGAAAACCCACTGGAGGGTGAGCTATGAGTCAGATCTGACTCAATGGCACATAACAAGAACATGTATTCATTAGGGAGTTCTGGTGGCTTAGTAGTAAGGAATTACACTGCCAAAATGCAAACGTACACAGTTCAAATCCATCAGCTGCTCTGCAAGAGAAAGACAGGCAATCTCCTCTCCTGCAATTTACTACTTTTGAAAACTTGCTGGATATTCTGCTATAGGTCAGTTTCAACTTGACAATAAACAAAATCAACAACAATGTATATTCATTTGTATTGGCCACTTTGAATCAGACAGTTATATTCTCTGTTATGATGGGAATGAAAAAGTGATGAAGAATGGTGTTGCATTTATAGTCAAAAAGTCTATTTGAAGACTTTGAAGTAGAATGCTGTTAGGATACATATGCATACAAGGAAGGCCTGTTAATATAACTATTATTCAATTATATACACCTAACAACTAAAGCCAAAGATGAAAAAGTTGAGGATTTGCACCAACTCTTGTAGTCTGAAATGGATTGAACATGAACCAAAATGCATTAATAATAATTGGTGACTAGAATTCCAAATTTGAAAACAAAGAAGAATTGGTAGTTGGAAAAAACAGACTGGTTGACAGAAGTGAGGCTTGACATGGAATGATAGCATTTCACACAATCAATTACATTATTTTTTTTTCATTGCAAATACAGTCACTATGCACACGGACCTAATAGGAATTGGATTGGATACATCTAGGGGATAAGTCAGTAGGGAAGTTCAAAATCAGCAGTCAAAACAAGACCAGGGCTGACTCTGGAACAAATCACTTACAGTTCATGTGCAAGTTCAAATTGAAGTTGAAGAAAATTAAAACACATCCATATGAACCAAAATAGGACCTTGAATCTATGCCATGTGAATTTAAAAGAAATCTCAAGAATAGATTTGATGGATTAAACATTAATGACTGAATAACAGATGACTTGTTGGCTTACATCAAGGATATATCATCAATGAAGAAAGTAAAAATTCTCAAAATCAGAAAGAAAGTAAAGATCATAATGGATATCAGAGGAGACTCTGAGAACAGTCTAAAACACAGAGAGATCAAAACAAAGGGATGACGTCTTGATTTCCGGATTCTCAATTCTGTTCCATTGGTCTATGTGCCTGTCATTGTACCACAACCATGATATTTTGGAGAATACCACTGTGTGCTAGGGTTTGAGGTCAGGGAGTGCTATGTCTCCCACTTGATTTTTGTTTTTTAAAAGTGCTTTGCTTATTTAAGGGTCTCTTTCTCCTCCAAATAAACTTGACAACTTCCCTTTTGATCTCCTTGAAAAATGAATATGGTATCTGTATTGGTATTCCATTGAACATGTAGATTGCTTTTGTTTACACTGACCAATGCAACAGAATTAAAAACCAGAATGGACCCATCTATTTATGGTCAGCTGATATTTGACAAGGAAATAAAATCTATCAAATGGGGAAATGACAACCTCTTCAAGAAATAGTGTTGGTAAAACTGGACGGCTACCTGCAGAAAGCTGATACAGGATCCACTTCTCACACCATACACAAAAATCAAATCAAAGTAGATCAGAGACCTAGCAGTAAATCCCAAAACCATAAAATTTATCAGAGACAATCTGGGATCAAGTTTAGAAGGCCGAGTGTATGGTATGAAGAGACTTCCAAATACAGCCAGAAATGCAAAATCTGGAGAGAATAAAATTGATGAATGGGACTTTCTAAAGAGTAAATCTCTGTGCTTATCAAAAACTTTTTCCAAGAGGGTGAAAAGAAAGCCTACTGACTGGGAAAAAACATTTACCAATAGCATAACAAAAGTTTACAGAATACTCCTAGACCTCCAGAACAAAAAGACTGATAACCCAATAGCAAAATGGGAAAAAGACGTGGGAAAGCTTTTCACAGAGGAAGACATTCAGGTAGGCAACCAACATATGAAATGCTCAAAATCAGTGGGAATGAGAGAGAAGCAAGTAAAAACCACAATAAGATACCATCTCACCCCAGTAGCAGCAGCAAAGTTTAGTAGGGCAGCAAGCAATAAATGTTGGAGAGGATGCAGACAGGTGGGAACTCTTATACACTGTTGGCAGGATGGTAAAATGGTGTAACCACTCTGGAAGACAGTGTGGCGTTTCCTCAAAAAGTTGAATATAGAAGTTCCGTATGATCCAGCTATTTCGCCATTAGAAATATACCCCAAGGAAATTAGAACTGAGACCCAGAGATTTGTACACGAATGCTCATAGCACCATCACAAGAACATGGAAATAGAGCAAACGTCCAACCACAACTGAATGGATTAAGAAATTGTGGTGGATTCACACAATGGAATACTATGGAGCACTCAGGAGCAACAATTTTGAAAAATATTACATAACTTTGGAGGGGCTGGAGAACATTATGCTGAGTAAACTAATGCAGTCTCTTAAGGACAAATACTGCATTAAGATCATTATTGTAAAAATAGAAGGATAACTAGTAAAAGATGTATAGGAACTCAAGTGAGGGAGGGCTGAGGATGGGTAGGGATGAAACCATAGGGTTACACAGTTTGGTGGTGGAGGGAGAGGACTCGGGAGAAAAGGCAGCATAATGATGGGCAAGGTCCAATGGTGATTAATTTTATAAAATATAATGCATGAGAATGACTGTAAGAAACATCATGCGAATGAAGAATAGTGTGAAACACAATGCATATGAACTTCGTATGCAAACCATTTTTTTCAAAAAGAGAAGAAATGAAGTAAAAGAGATAAACAGAAAATGTCAAAGGACAGCTCAAGACGAAGTATTATCAAGAAATCTGCAAAGAGCTGTAGTTAGAAAAACCAAAGAGAAGAACTTGCTCAGCATTACTCAAGCTGAAAGAACAGAAATATAATTCCAGCCTTGAGTTGCTATTCTAAAGGAGTCTAGGAGCAAAATCTTGAATGATGCAGGAAACATCAAAAGAAGATGGAAGGAATACACAGAGTCACTGTACTTAAAAGAATTTGCCAACATTGAATCATTTATGAAAATAGCATATGATTAAAAACAAATGGTAGTTGAGGGAAGAAGTTCAAGCTGCACTAAGGCATTGGCAAAAAATAAAGCCCCAGGAATGGATAGAATACCAAGGTTTCAACACATTTCAACAAACAGATACAGCCCTGGACTTGCTCCTTAATCTATGCCAAGAAATTTGGAAGACAGCTACCTGACCAACTGGTTGGAAAAGATCAGTATTTGTCCTCATTTTTTTAAAAAAAAGTAATCCAATAGAATGGAAATAATAAAATAATATCATTAATACTACATGCAAGTAAAATCTTGCTGAAGAGTTTTTTAAAATGGCTCAAACAGGACAGAGAACTGTCAGAAATACAGCTGGATTCAGAAGAGGCCATGATGGCACAATGGATATCATTACTGATGTATGATAGATCTCTACTGAAAGACAGAATACCAGAAAGATGTTTATCTGTGTTTTCTTGACTATGCAAAGACATTTGACTATGTGGGTCATAGTAAATTATGGCTAACACTGAGAATAATGGGAGTTCCAGAACGCTTAATTGTACTCACACATATCCTATACATAGACCAAGAAACAATTGTCTAAACAGCGCTAAGGAACACTGCTTGGTTTAAAATCAGAAAAGGTATGCATCAGGGTTGTTTTATCCATACCTATCCAACCTGTATGCTGAGCAAATAATTTGTAGCTCTGTTAAACAGATGACAAAATCTTGCTTGCTGAGCCTGAAAAGGACTTAAACAAAATCTGTTGAAGAGGGTCAAAGACTACTATGGACATCTCAACATCAAGAAAACAAAAATCCTCACCACTGGATCAACAAGCTATATCATGAAAATTGAGAAAGATTGAAGTTGTCAACTATTTCCTCTCACTTGGATTCATAATCAACATCCATGGTAATAGCAGTCAAGAAAAAGAGTTAGAAGAGAGAAGGGAAGGAAAGGGAAGGGAAGGAGAAAGAGAAAGAAAGAAAGAAATCAAAAGATATGTTGCATCAGGAAAACCTGCTGTCAAGGACCTCTTCAAAGTGACAAAAAGCAACAAGGTCAGTTTAAAATCTAAGGCGCATGCCTGACCCAAGCCAGGGGTTTGTCAACTGTTTCCTATGCATCTAATGTTGGACAATTAATACGAATGACAGAAGAACAGATGTCTTTGAATTGTGGTTTAAGAGAAGAGTATTGAAAACTAATTGTGGACTGTCAGTAGGAGAAGTTAATCTTTCTTGGAGGAAATGTAATCAAGGTACTACTTAGAGAAGAGGATGAAGAAGTATCATTTCACGTACTTTGGGGGTGTCGTCAGGAGAGGCCAATTGTTGAAAGGTGGAGGATTAGAGAAAGACCTTCAATAAAATAGACTGGCATACTGACTGTAACAATTGATTTGAGTGTACTTAAAATTGTGAGGATGAAGGAGGATAGAGAAAAGTTCGTATCTGTTGTTCATAGGGTAGGAATGAGTTGGTGGCACTTAACACATATAATCACTGCCAGTAATGAGCAGAAATTAGGCCATAATAACAACTAGGAACTGGCAGAACTGAAATTATACTCTTTTATGATACTATATATCACAGTCATCAGCAGAGAATTGTCAGAAGTCCAGGCTGGGTTTAGAAGGGGTCGTGGTACTAGGGATATTGTAGCTAATGTTAGATGGATATTGGCTGAAAGCAGGGAGTACCAGAGGAATGTCTATCTGTGCTTCATTGATTATGCAAAGGCGTTTGATTGTGTGGACCATAACAAACTGTGGCTGACTCTGAGAAGAATGGGAATCCCAGAACACTTGATCATGCTAATGCAAAACTTATACTTGACCCAAAAAACAGTCGTCAGAACAGAGCAAGGAAACACTGCATGGTTCAAAATTGAGAAGGGAGTACACCAGAGATGTGTCCTGTCTCCATACCTTTTCAACCTGTATGCAGAACAGATCATCTGGGAGGCTGGGCTCTATGAGGAGAATGTGGTGTCAGGATTGGTGGAAGATCTATCAACAATCTGCATTATGCAGATGACACAACCCTGCTTGCTGAAACTGAGGAGGACCTGAGCACTTGCTACTGAGGGTCAGGGACTGCAGCCTTCAATATGGATTGAGGAGTAATGTCAAGAAGACAAAGATTCTCACCACTGGACCAATTGACAGCATCAGGATGGATGGTGAAGAGATTGAGATTGTTCACAGCTTTAGTCTGCTTGGCTCCACAATCAACACTCTTGGCACCAGCAGCCAGGAAATTAAAAAACATATTGCCATGGGAAATTCTGCTGTTAGGGACCTCTCTAAAGTACTCAAGAGCAATGGTGTGTCTCTGGAGACTAAGGCACATCTGGTACAGGCCATGGTCTTCGCAATCACTTGTTATACCTCAGAGAGCTGGACAATGACCAGGGAGGATAGAAGGAGAATTGATGCTTTTGAGCTTTGGTGTTGGAAAAGAGTGCTGAGGGTGCCATGGACTGCTAAGAAAACAAACAGATTCATCCTGGAAAGGGTTAAACCAGGTGGCTCATTGGCGGCAAGGATTCTGAGGCTTCCTCTGACATACTTTGGACATGTTGTAAGCAGAGACTGATCCTTGGAGAAGGACATCATGCTTGGGAGGGTGGAGGGCAGGCGCAGGAAGGGAAGACCCTCTGGGAGATGGATTGATTTGGTGACTGGGATAATTGGGATGAGTGTGTCAGAGACAATGAGATTGACACAGGACAGAGCAGAGTTTAGAGCTGTTGTACATAGGGTCACTATGAGTCGCAAGTGACTCAACGGCACATAACAACAACATATATCACATTACATATGTCAAACCTCATAATTTGGCTACAATGTCTAGGGAAAAAAATATGTATATTATTTATATATATGGTCTGTCTTGGAGAGGGTGAAACCAAATTTCTCCTTAGAGCCTTATGTTTGAAGCCCTGTCTCTCATACATCGGGGATGTGGCCAGGAACGACCTGTCCTTGGAGAAGGACATCGTGCTCATAAGCGTGGAGGAACAGCACAGGTGAAGACGACCCTAAATGAGATTAATTGATTCAGCAACTACGGCAATAGGGGTAGGTATGTCAAGAGTCAGTGAGATTGGCTCAGGACAGGACAAGCTTCAGAGCTGTTGTACACTATGAGTCACAGGCAACTTGATGGCACGTAACAACATAAATACATATATGTAGCACTTACATATGCTTATTCTAGCAGCCCAGAAGTTTATTACGAGATAGATTACTGTTTTCCCAGGATATTCCTTTGAATATGCGCTCATTTGGCGATCATTCAAAAAGTACATTAAGCATACCTCCAAACAGAAGAATATTTTTTTCTTATTACCCTAAAGACAAACATGTTGCATATTAATGAGTGCTCAAGTGTGTAAAAATATAGTTTATTTCTCTCTACTCAAATTTCAGGAAGCTATGGTGCCATAGAATGTGTCAAGTCAAGCTACTAACCAAAGGTGGATCCCCTCTTGACTATTCAAACACATCAGTGGTTTCTTGGAAGAAAGATAGGCAGTTTCTCCCATATGATTTACAGACTCAAAAAACTGCTGGAGGGTCAATTATGAGTCGATACTGACTCAATGGCAAGGGAAACGAATGAATCGAACAAACGGATTCTGAGAACCATCAGAGAACAGATAGTGAAACATATGTGGGAAGCCTTTGTCCCTCCAGGTAAACAGGGATTATAAAGGCTCCAGCACGTATAGCCCTGGAGGGCTTTACCAGTCCCTCTTTTTTCTTTTTTTCACTCTTCATATTATTACAAATAGTTCATTTGAGAGTACCATCTGTTTCCTGCCAAAACCTATGTTGAAACAGTTAGTAATTAAGCTCTTCTTTAAAAATTATAGAGGCCATAAAGAACTCTGTAGGCCAAATAAAAGCATGTCTATAGGGTGGACATAGCCTGTGGCAGCTATAGGTAGAAAACCAGAACTGCAAGGATGGTTCCTTTATAGCGCTTCTTATGAAAGTTAAGGGCACAATCCATAGTGTAGGACATTGTTCTACAGGACAAATGACTCAATCTCTCAAGTAAGTCAAAGGTGAGAAAAGAGGAGGAGGGCGGGCAAGGGGAACTACTGCAGAGTAAAGGGATTTAGGAAACAAACAACCAAAGTCAACATGGGCCTTGTTTTGAGCTAGATGCCATCCGCTACACTGTACAAAGACACCTTTGGAACAATAAGGGAAATTCTAAAAGATACTTAGTATTATATAATATATGTTAGATGTATTGCTAATTTTAAAATCTCTGTACTGATTGAAGATGCATCATGAATCACCAATTAGAGATACATAATAGAACATAAGAACTTCATATATCTTGGATGTGCTTTAAAATTAAAAAATAATAAGCAAATAAGTGGAGGAAGATACATGAAAAAGATTGTTGAAATAGTGCCAAAACTGTTGGAGTAAGATGATGATGCATGGACATTTTTCATTCCCTTTGCTTCTTCTACTATAAATGCTTGAAATTTTTCCACAAGAACATGGCTTGTGTATGAGATAAAATTATTTCCATATTTGTACTCAGGCAAAATTCTGCAATAGAACAATACTGTGACCCCATTCAATAACAATTCTTTCACCGCTTCCTAAGAAAGAACCAACCTCCTTCTAGGATGGTTCAGCCCCAAAGTGTCCATTCAAAATGTCCTTGCTCAAATGGTGCAACCACTATGGAAGGCAGTATGGTGTTTTCTCAAAAAGTTGGAAATAGAAATACCATCTGACCCAGCAATTCCACTACTGGGAATATATCCTAAAGAAACCATAACTGCCATCCAAGCAGATATATGCACACCCATGTTTATTGCTGCTTTGTTCACAGTAGCGAAGAGATTAAAACAACCCAAACACCCATCAACAAACAAATGGATAGAGAAGCTGTAGCATATTCACACAATGGAATACTGTGCAGCATCGAAGAACAAAGAATTCATGAAATATTATACAAAATGGGTGACCCTGGAGGACATTATGCTGAGTGAAATATCTCTGTCACAAAAGGGTAAATACTGCATAGGGCCACTCTTGTAAAATGGGACTGACATTGGGGTTGTGGGGAAGCTAAAAAAAGAGGGTAAAAATAATGTATACTGCATTGAAACAGATGAGGGAGAAAAGTGTTCAAAAAGAATATAGGATTAGGGTTTTTTTCATAACAAGATTACAGAAAAAGAAATGCATAGTAAAGTGAACTGTGGGTTTGGGGGGGCTTTTATAACAGTGAAAGAATTTTTTTTCAAAGAGAAAATGAACTGGGGGAGGGGTGAGCAGGGAGGAAAATGTGCAACAATGAATGAATGGGGGAAGGTTAAATGGAAAGAACATGCTGTAAAAAATATGTATGTTGCATTAAAAATCATTACTAAAAAATCACTAGGAATAAAAGAGATGTGAATTAAAAAAAGTCTTTGCTCAGTTCTAGACTAGCAGCTCTTACTACTTTGTCACTTAACTTGCTTTCACTTCTGTGCCCACTTCTTTTGATCTACTTTTTGGTCTGGCCTTAAACTTGAGTGTTTGCTTTTTGGGTCAGAGTTATGAAAACTAAGATAAAAGAGGCAGAACTCATGTTAGCCAATGAAGGACAAAGTTCTAAAGGAAGGGCTGGACTCTATCCAATCAGAGTCAAGGAACTACAATCCAAACATGTATAGTGTTCTAGGTGTCAGAGTGATGTCCAGAACGATGGATGGGACTACCAATACAGTAAGCCTGGCCTCATGTGGAAAAGCACGTTTTTTCTTACCTACCTACCATCCCACTCTCTGTGATATATCTTTTCTAATAAAACTGCCCTTATTTTTACCTCCATTTCTGACTCTTCATCCTCTGAACTGCATGCTCCAACTAGAGTTTAATCTGTAACCACAATTATTTTCGAACTTGATATAACCAGGGGAAACACCCACTGTTGATCTTTCAGCTGTCTTCCGCTTGACTCAATTCTTTATTCAGACAGGAATAAAGAATGAACCAAGGAATTCATTACATGTACCATTTGCCTTTGAATCTCCCCAAAGACCAAGGTCAAAACCAAACTGTTTGCCATGAGATGGATGCCAACTCATGGCAAGACTATGTGTATCAGAGCTGAAGCTACAGGACCTTCAGTGGCTGATTTTTCAAAAGTAAATCATCAAGAAGCCTTTTATCAAAGTGCCTGTGGGTGGACTTGAACCTCCAACCCTCCACGTAGCAGCTAAACATGTTTGCACTACCCAGGGACTCCATTCTCAGATTAGTAAATACGAACCGTCTAGCATCATCATTACACCTTGAATTCTTTTCTTTCCCTCATCTATACTCAGTAGAAAGAGATTCACACTAAATCAATGAAAGTATTTTTAGGTACAAGCATCAGGAACTCAGCACAGCTAAAGATCACTGTACCCCAGACCCCAATTAAGTGTTTTCATCTCAACCCAAGAGATCAATCCATCTCTGAAATGAAAATCTCATTTCTAATTTTGCGTTTTCAGGAAGGAATCCCGATTAGCCTGCTATGCCCAGGAGGGACAGCAAATACTAATGGTCAGGAAAATGAAGTCACATTCTATGAAAACGACCACAGATTCATTCCCACCCACCTCTAGTGCCCTGTGGGTGGAGAAAAGGAAATATATTCGGAGGAAACAATTTTGAGCATACACAGAAAGTGTCTATGAGATATTATTATTTTTTAAAAAAATGCAGAACTATCCCTCTTAGTGAGGTTCTGTCTCTTTAATATATAAGCATCAACAGGATTCAGAGCTGAGATTGGCAAAGATACTGTCACCATTTCTCTTCCATTTAGTTAAGGAAGTTTTCAGACTGTGAATTGGCCAGGAAGCGATAGCAATCTGCCATTCTCAGGAAGGCAGCCAATTCACTGCCCAAAGGCAGTTGATTGCTAAAGAGACAGAAAAACACTCACTATGAGAGGAAATTACGAACTTTCTATCCAGTGAACTTGTAAACACCCCATGTGCTTTAACAGGTACCCTTTACTGCACTGGCCAGTACTACCAAAGAGAAATAAGTGATGAGTTACTCTTACCTGGAACAGGATGAAGTAATATAAAACCAAATAGAAAACCAAGCTACTAATAAACCCTTTCCCTTCTGAATCCCAATTTTCTTTAAATAATCTTTCATTTTAGAACAGGTTTTCTAAACATTTTTCTTTATTTTCATGCAATAAGTTGTTTACATTGTGTTTCATTTATGTACACTGTTTTGTACAATCATTTACATAGTTTTTCATGCACTCATTCATATACATTGTATCTTATATAATTAATTTATAGAATAATTTTAACTTTACAGAAAAGTTGCAAAACGGTGAAGACTTTCCATACACTCTGCATCCAGTTTCTCCCCTTGTTAGCACCTTATATAGCATGATACATTTGTCACAACTAGTGAGGTCACCTCGGATAACAGCAAAAGGACGCGTCTTCCAGGTCAGACCAAGCGAAACCGGGCCAGAGAGGAAGGGAGGAGGCGTCACTGGGCAAGGTCACCTCGGATAACAGCAAAAGGAGGCGTCTTCCAGGTAACCAGGAAAAACCAACAGAAAGGAAAACATAATCTACACAAGAGTTCTACAGGACACGTCAACTTCCCTTGGAGACAGTACAACTAAACTTAAGAGACACTGGTCAAAAGAAAAATGTCAGCAGTCCACGTTTTTGGAATCACAGAAGCCAAGAAAGCTTAAGATACAAGCTGTCAGATCATGGGTTGGACAATGGGAGATATTTTCTGAAGGGACTTGGCAGATGAGAAGGGTTATCCTGGTTGAGGGTGGAGCTGGGAAGTAAGTGGGTCAAGGCTCTGGGCTAAGGGTGGGGTCAACACTGTAACTAATGCTTAACTCCACAATAAGGGATTTATCTTTCACTGCTTCACAAATTGCTGTCTGTCAGATACTCCTCTAAATCTGAACATTCAGATTAAGACAGACTAGGAAGAAGGATTGGCCACCCACTTCTGAAATAGCAGGCCTCTGAAAACCCTATGCACAACAGAACACACACAGATTAACAGAAAGGGCAACCTAGGTAGAACTATCAAGTATGGAAATACAAAGGAGGAGGAACAGTTGTAAGCAGACCCTAGTGATTGGTACATGGATGATTCACCTGATCTGGATGGCTAGGTGGGTGTCCCCTTCCTCCCTCAACAATCCATGTGCATTCCTCCCAAAGCTGCATGCTCAGTTGAAGAGGTCAACCATCCCTGATAGAAGGAAGACCATAGCCTGCACTCCCCTGCTAGAGTCTCCACACAAACTCTCAAGGATTTAGATAAAGAAGCCTTTATCCTACCACATCGTTTTAAAGATACATGCTCTCAATAGTGATCATGGTTACACAACATTGAATAGTACATGCCAAAATTGTATTTTCAAATGTTTTGTTACATTTGACTACATGTACACGGTGTATATGGCTGCTACATGACTTACCACTGATGCCCTGAGGCTTGATCACATAGTTGATGGAATGAGGGTATATTTGCCAGGATTCCTCACTGTAAAGCTAAACCCTCAATACTGTTCTCTTTGAAAAGAAGTTACTATGTTTAGCCCACATGTATGGGGCAGAGAGCTTATGTTCTTCTGCTTTGAGGGGCAATCTCTATATAAATTATCTATAATTTTATTTTGGTCATTCTCTCAATTTTCATTCATTCTAGCACCTGTTTATGTAAATGTGGATACTTGTATACTTATCCAAAACTGTGTTTTATCGCTCAGATGGTTCCAATTGTAACCATAAGGAATGTGTTCCATTTTCTCTCACGTCCCTTTGACATTCTCCTGTCATTGTCATCAGTTTGTTGTTGCTGTTGTTTTGTTCTTAAGGATTTCCTAATTGTTTCCATGCCTTTTGGCTAAGAACAAGTGAAAATTTTCCTAAATTCCTGGCACTAAAAGGTGCTCTAAGTTTATCCTGTATGTTTCCTGCTCTAGTATCAAGATCAGTCATGTCTTCAAAGAACCCTCTGTTTCTTTGTTGTTGTTTACTGTTGTCAAACTAGAACCTGGCTCGTGGCTTAAACCACGACCAGGCCCACTGTGTGTTCTTGCAGCTACTGGGGAGTTATAGCTTTTGGGCTCTTTTGGTAGATGGAGTTTGTAAACATATATGGGCTAGTATATGTGAGTATTCTAACTTGTCTGCAGATATGGAACTCTAGGTATTTGTTTAACTTCTGTATGTATATTAACCATTCATCTCTACCTTTTTTTCCCCACTGTGGTGACTTGTGTGTTGTTATGATACTAGAAGCTATGCATCTGGAATTTCAAATGCCAGCAGGATCACCCATGGCAGTCAAACTTGAGGGGAACTTCTAGGCCAAGAAGTACTGAGAAGATGCATCCAGTGATTTATTTTACAAGTAGCCAGTTAATATTTTATTTATAATATAGCAATGTCTTATGGGTGCCTGAACAAGAAGATAAGATCCTTAAATGAAAAAGAAGCATATTATAACATGGATGAAGTTTTAGAGACTGCCATGTACTAATCTGACACAACACAAGACAAGAAGAAATAGTTACAACAAGCCATTAATAATAAGAATGTGGAATGTACAAAGTATGAATCCAGGAAAATGGAAAGTAGGGGAAAATGAAATGAAAATCAATATCCTAAGACATTGTTGGTGATGGTGTTGTATACCTTCGAATCAGAACCTACTCATAGTTGACCAACCAAGGGGTTTTTAGAGGCAGTAAATCACATGTATTAAATCCTAGGCATTTGTGAACTGAAATGGACTTTCTTTGGCCTTCCTGGCAATAGGCTTGAGTGTGTCAGAAATTGTGAGGAAGACATGGGATAGGAGAGTGGTGATTCACAGGGTCGCTATGAGTCCTACTTAACTTGACAACACCTAATATCAACAATGATCTACTGTGCCAGCAATGGCAAATTGACGGTGACTACAGTTGTATTCATCATCAAAACAAACATTTCAGAGTCTATTCTGAGGTATAATGCTGTTAGTGATAGGATAAAATGCCCACAAGATGACCAGTTAATACAGCAATTATTCAGAGTTGTGCAACAGTCACTAAAGTCAAAGATATTTAAAAATGAAGATTTTTACAAACATTTGCAGTCTGAAATTAATCAAACATATTTGGAAGATGCATTTTTAATTACCAATAACTGGAATACAAAAGTTAGAAACAATGAAAAATGCTCACAAGTTGAAAAGTATCACTTTAGTGAAAGAAACAATGCTGGTTTTTGCATGATAGAGTCTTGCAAGACTAGCAACCATTAGAAATACTATCTTCAACAAGATAAGTGGTGACTATACACAGAGGTCTCACCAACTGTAACATATGGGAATCAAATCAACTATACCTGTGGAAAAGGTTATGGAGCAGCTCAATATGATAAACCAGAAGGGGCCAGGAGCCAAATAAACAGGTCATCACTTGCTCATATGCAAGTTCAAGGTGAAGCTGAAGAAAATTAAACCTATGAGGGCCAAAGTCAGTTTTTGAATATGTTATTGTTGAGTGTCATTGAGTTGATAGCATTCTGGTAAGCAACAGATCAGAAGCTGGCTCATTTCGGTGCCATCCTCGTGATTTCTAACATGCTCAAGCCTATCATTGCAGTCACTGTGTAAATCCATCTCCTGGAAGGTCATTCATCCTGTTACATGTTCTTTCTCTCTCTGACCATCTACTTTTCTCAGCAAGACATCTTTTTGGAAAACTTGACCTTTACAAAGTTGTTGTTGTTGTTGTTGTTAAGTGCCATCAAGTCATAGGCGACTCATAGCAACCCTATTAACAAAAGTCCTCAACACTTGTGTGATTTTCATCCTTTCTCTAGGTTCATAGGGTTTCAGGAGGCAAGCTATTATGGAAGTGGATGCCACTCCTGCTTCCAAGCATGTTTTAATTGGGCAACTCCACCAAACACTGTCCACCATGGGTAATCATTAACACATTTGACACATCAGTGTCACAGTGTTCAGCTTCAAAGCAACCACAAGTTACCTCTGTACAGCAAGTGGACACACCAGGGCCATATGACCTAGGAGAAGAATGTTTGGACAATCACAATGAAAAGTAGGCCCTTGGGCCTGCGGCCCTCGGGCCCTTCAGTATTTTACCATTCCAGCATGCCCAAATGCTGAAGAACTCTGGCCCAGAGACCCCCAGTTAATCTGGCAAGTGTGCTCTGCTGACACTCACTTATGGCAAAAAGAAAGCCACAAGTGCCAGGAGCATTCCATACTTGCCTCTCTTCAAAATTTCAAGAGGCCGCATCCAGCTGACACTAAGACTCCCAAGACATTCGCCCTCACCCTGCAGGCATGGCCTGAAAATTCAGTATTTTACCATTCTGCCATGCTCAAATGCTGGCAAACTCTGGGCCAGAGATCCCTAGTTCATTTTGCAAGTCCACTCTGTGGATACCGACCTGTGGCAAAAAGAAAGCCACAAGCCCCTGGAGCATTCCATACTTGCCTCTCTTCAAGATGCAAGAGACTGAATCCAGCTGACACAAAGTATGTAATACAAATTATCAACATTGTTGCCCCAAAGGAGTATCCTGAAGCATGACTGGACAGGGTTTTTACCTATTGTACACAAGGTCACTATGAGGTGGAGTGGACTCAATGGTACTTGAAAACAACCAACTGAGATGTAGTTGTCACTAATCATGAGATTTTGACTGTTACTTTACCTCTCTAGGTCTCAGTTTCTTCATGTCTAAGTCATTTTTTCAACAAGCCTCTGTTAGTGAATGCTCTTTGTCAGTCTTGATCAGGAGTGCCCAGCAGAGAAACACATGGCCCTGTCTTATGAGAAACATTTAGAAGGTTTGAGCTAGGAGCTTGCCAGTCTAGAGTGAATGACAAAAAGGTTAAGGTATAAAATCCTATTATTCTAGCCATCTCACATCATGGTGCTTGCCATAAATAAATAAATAAATAAATAAATAAATAAATAAATAAATAAATAAATAAATAAATAAATAAATAAATAAATAAATAAATAAATAAATAAAAAAAAATTCCAAGATATTGATTCTAGAATTGACTATAGAAGAAGAAAATCAAAGACGCCTAGTTATTTCTTTTTGCAGGTCTAGATAAACAGAGTTTAATAACATGATAAAATACAACACAGTAGGTAAAATGAATAAAATAGGAGTGCCTGTATGAACATAAAAGGGACATTGGTAGTATAATGAGTTAAGCATTTGGTTACTAACTGAAATGTCAATGAGTTTTTTTAATCCAATAGCTTATCTCTGTGGGACAAAGATAGGACAGTGTGTTCCCATAAAGACTTAGAGACTTGCAACCCCCACAGAAGAGTTGTGCTGTATTCTATAGGATTCCGATGAGCGAGAGCCACCTTAACGATAGTAGGTTTGGTTTTGAACTGCTATGAATATGCAGATATAGGAACATGGGCTACAACTTCAAGACATAGATTTGAAGGAGGGGAACCAACACATACAACATGTTACTATTTCTATAAATGTGTAACACAGAATAGCACTATCAGTGGCTGATAATCATACATTTACAGTAAAAGGAGAAAACTAAAAACCACAATGAGATACCATCTTACCCCAGGAGCAGTGGCAAAGTTTAGTAGAGCGGCAAGGAATAAATGTTGGAGAGGTGGGAACTCTCACACACGGTTAGTGGGATTGTAAAATGTTATAACCACTCTGGAAGGCAGTTTGGCATTTCCTCAAAAAGCTGAACATAGCACCTCTATATGACCCAGATATTCCACTGCTAGTATACCTCAAGTAAATTAACCTGAGACACAAATGGAGATTTGAAAATCAATGTTCATAAGCAAGGTGGGATCAGTCCTTGAAGAGGGATGTCATGCTTGCAAAGGTGGAGAGACAACTCAAGAGGGATGGACACTCAATGAGATGGAGGTAATGGGGTCTGGTGTGTCAGATACATTAAGGTTGGGTCAGGACAGAGGAGGGTTCAGGGCTTTTGTATATAGGGTCGCTATGAGTCACAAGTGACTCAACCGTACTAACAACAATGAATGAGAATGTTTGAACCGTGAATGGAGAATAGTATGAAACACAATGTACATAAACTTTGTAAGCAAACCAATATAAAACAAAAATTTAAGGAAAAATACACAAAGCCCATGTAGTGGTTACTTCCAGAAAGGGAGGAGAATGAGTCCAGAAAGAGGAACAAAGAGGTTTTCGCTTTAAACCCCCCAGGACAGTGATCCCTTGCTGTAGCCACATGCTCTAAAATAATTTCCTGTCCTGTGCAGTCACAGGTGAGCTTTGCCCTCTCGTGAGTCTTCACCCGCTTCTGGAGACACTGTGTAGAGGTCCCTGGTAATGGAGTTGTTGTTGTTGATTGCTATCGAGTTAGCTCAACTCACAGCGACTCTATAAACAAAAGACTTAATGCCGTTCCATAACTATTATCATTTCTCCAAGTTCTTAGAATTTCCAGAGCCATGTGGTTTAGGAAGTGGATGCCACTCCTGCTTCCAAACCTGTTTTACAACTGGGAGTTCCACCACTGGGGAACTGTCCACATTGGGAAACCATTCTGCTATTTGATACACCAATGGTACAATGTTCAGCATCACAGCAACCCTGGTAATGGAGTTGTTATTTTTGTTGTCGTTATGGTTATGTGCCGTCGAGTCACTTGTGACTCATAGCGACCCTATGTATACAAAAGCCCTAAATCCTGCTCTATCCTGTGCCAGTCTCACTGTCTCTGACACACCTACCCCCATTACCCCAGTCACTGACTCAATCCAACTCACAGAGGGTCTTCCTCTCCTGAGCTATCTCTCCATCCTCCCCAGCATGACATCCTTCTTCAAGGATTGGTTCCTCCTTGCAACATGTCCAAAGTCTGTCAGACGAAGCTTCAGAATCCTTGCATCCAAGAAGCAGCCTGGTTTAACCCTCTCCAGAATGAGCCTGTTTGTTTTCTTAGCACTCCGTGGTATATTCAACACTCTTCTCCAGCACCACAGCTGAAAGGCATCAGTTCTCCTATCCTCTCTAGTCCAGCTTTCTGACACACAGCAAGGGATTACAGAGACCATGGTCTGTACCAGACACACCTTAGTCTCCAGAGTGACACCATTGCTCTTCAGTACTTTCAAGAGGTCCCTAATAGCAGATTTTCCCATCACAATAAGTCTTGTAATTTCCTGGCTGTTAGTGCCAAGAGTGTTGACCACAGAGCCAAGTAAACTAAAGCTGTTACAATCTCAATCTCTTCACCATCCATTCTGCTGCTGCCAATTGGCGCAGTGGTGAGAATCTTTGTCTTCTTTATATTGAGGCCAAATCCATATTGAAGACTGCAGTCCTTGACCCTCTGGAACAAGTGCTTCAGGTCCTCCTCAGTTTCAGCAAGCAGAGGTCAACCACTGACTGGAAGAGATCTCTATTTGTTCCCATTCCAAAGAAAGGTGGCCCAACAGAGTGTGGAAATTAACGAACAATATCATTGATTTCACATGCAAGCAAGATTCTGCTGAAGATTATCCAAAAACGACTGGAACAGCACATCGAGAGAACTGCCAGAAGTCCAGGCTGGGTTTAGAAGGGGTTGTGGTACTACGGATATTGTAGCTAATGTTAGATGGATCTTAGCTGAAAGCAGAGAGTACCAGAGGAATGTCTTATTTGTGTTTCGCTGATTATGCAAAGACATTTGACTGTGTGAATCATAATAAACTGTGGCTAACTCTGAGAACAATGGGAATCCCAGAACACTTGATCATGCTAATACAAAACCTATACTTGGACCAGGAGGCAGTCGTCAGAACAGAGCAAGAAAACACTGCATGGTTCAAAATTGGGAAGGGTGTACGCCAGGGATGTGTCCTATCTCCATACCTTTACAATCTATATGCAGAACAGATTATACAGGATGCTGGGCTGTATGAGGAGAAGTGTGGCATCAGGATTGGTGGAATATTCATTAACAGTCTGTGTTATGCAAATGACACAACCCTGATTGCTGAAACTGAGGAGATAATGGAGTAGTTTATCTTTATACTGAGAAGGTTGGGAAAAACACCAAAAACACAGGCCAACTAAGAGGGGTGTGTGCTGTGAGACCTCATGAGCTTTCAAAACAATAAAAACCTGCCAGCAGTTCCATGGCGGTTCCATGTCTGCTAAGTGTGTTCATGACAGCATTGAACGTGCTTTCCTTATTGAGGAGCAGAGAATGGTTGTGAAAGTACTGAAGGCACAAGCACAAAGTCAGAAAACGAAATTTTAAAAGTGGTGCTTCTTCAAGTAAGAAAATCATGTGATTTGTTCTGTTAAAATTTTGTATTTGACAAGAAAAGAATTTGAGGAAATTACAGCTCAAGATTGACAGTTAATTCTGCGGTGTGGACATCATTTCCCTGAGTGTGGTAGGTTGAAACACTGTTTTTTCAAAAAGATGGCCACAGTTTACATCAAGACATGAAGGCTTTAAGTCACCAAAGATGTGACCTTTATGAACATTAGAAGTCAGCACCAGGGCCCCATTATTTTCCTTTTCACCTTGAAAAGGGCCTACTTTGTGCCACATGGTTGACCCCTGTCTCTTGGCTTTCCCATCTAGCCCCTTCTTTTTAAGTAAAAATGTTTCTGGATTTCTTTTTCATGATCTATGGCTTAGTCACCTCATCTGTGTTGGTGGCCCCAGCCCTTTAAGTCATTAATTCACACCAGCATTCTCCCAGTGAGGAATTCCTTTCTGTTGGGAATTTTGATCCAAGTTGTAAATGAATAGACCATCTTTGTACTTGTGTAAGGTAAGTCACCACAATGGCTGGTTTTTGTAATACAGATGTGGGTGCTATTTGCTGCTCTGGAGGAAGGAATGGTTGAGAAATGTCTTTCAGTGGCCGGGGCGACAGGTGGACCTCTCCAGGTAGAGGGAGATGGGACGACATGATGGTGGTGGGTAAGATGATGCTTCGCTCTCTGCTCCTTTGAGGAAGGATCTGTTGCCCCTTCTGCTGGGAGAGCGTGCATCCGTCAGTGTGCAGCTCTCAAATCCCTCAGGGACTTTGTCAACTGCAGAGAGCCACCTCACCCATGGTCACATCCTTCATGGGGCAGCCTTCATTCAATGATGAACAATGGGAAATATTGAAAGACCTGGTCATTTGGCCAGAGGTGAGAGACCTCTGATGGTCCAGAGCTTCCATGGGGCCAGCTGTAGCTATTGTTAGGGCTGAAACACTGTGCTCAATCTTAAATTCATCCCCTCCTACCCACTGGTTGTTGATCCCTAGGAAATTTCCTGTGCATTAAACACCATCACAGAGTCTGCTTTCAGGGAACCCCAGTATGCAACAGGTACTCTCCATACTAATTGGTATGTGAAATACTGTCTGTCAGCCAGCTATTCTTAGAGTAAAGCTGGATAACAAACTGCCTCACAAATATCCGTGGCATATGATAATAAACATTCATTGTTTTGCTCATTCTTCTGCAAGTTAATTTAGCTTCTTCTGGATTTTCTGAGCTTGATTGGGTTCTTCTGGGCTTGACTTCAAGCCACAGGCCAGTTTTAGATTTGTTCTAAGTTTCTTCCATTCTAGAATCAACTTAAAGGAGCACCAGGACATGTTCTTGTTGAAGGTAGATGTCAGTGGCAGAAGAGGGCTGGCATGAATCATAAGAAATCAGCTTAGAGCTGACAAACTGTCTTATTTCATTGGCCAACATCTATGGTGATGTAAAATATGTGTGATTTACAGAAAAGACAAAGCAAAGAAAGAAGCAACAAAGAACTGCACAGATAACACTATCACTAGGAGGCTGATATGAGCATATTACCCCAGAGTCAACAAGTCTTCTGGGGGAAAGAGGAATGAGACTCTAGCTTATTCTTTGTAATTATTAAGGCATTATTAGAGTGCACTGAAGTGGTTCTAACCAGAATAAGATAGCAAGGAATGACCCAAAAAGTCCCCTGATACAAAAATAAGTCATAATCTTAAGGGTAGAAATAGAATTGGTGGAGAGCTAGTTTAGTATACTAATACTGAGACACTTTCTCAGCTAACGCTTGGACACTTTCTGAGCCCTTTGGGAAAAGTGGTTCTTTTGATACTTTTGAATCGTGCTATAGGAGAAGAATACTGAATATACCATGGATTTCAAAAATAACAAGCAAGCCTGTCTTGGAGGAAGTGAATCATTCTGCTCCTTAGAGGCAAGGATGGTGAAACTTTATCTCACATTCTTTGGGGATGTTGTCAAGAGGGACCAATCCTTAGAAAATTACATTATACTGAGAAAAATAAAAATATTATACTGGGTCAGGAAAAGAGAGGAAGACTCTCAATGAAATGGAATGACACAGTGACTGTAACAATGGGCTTAAGTATGTCAGAGGTCATTAAGGATGATACAGTTTAGAACATGGTTTTAATCTGTTGTTCATAGGATAATTATGAGTCATAGTCAACTCCATGGCACCTAACAACAGCAATGTTATTAGGAGGGACTATGGTCTTTGCAATTACTTTCAATGCATCAGAAAGGTGGACAATGACTAGAGATGATAAAAGGTGAATTGATTCTTTTGAGCTATGATGCTAGAAAACAGTGTTAGCTATACCATGGAAGGCTAGAACAAACAGGTTCATCCTAGAGAGTGTGAAACCAGGCCTCTCCTTGGAGGCAAGGATTCTGAAGCTTCGTCTGACATATTTTGGGAATTCTGCAAGGAGAGAACAGTCCTTGGAGAGGGATATCATGCTTGGGAGGTTGAATAGAAGACCCTTAATGGGATTGATTGATTCAGTGACTGGGGTAATGAGGTAGGTATGTCAGAGACAATAAGCTTGGCACAGGATAGAGCAACATTTATGGCTATTGTACATAGGGTCACTATGAGTTGCAAGGATAGAGCAGCATTTAGGGCTGTTGTGCATAGGTCACTATGATTCTCAAGCAGCTCGACAGCACATAACAACAACAGCTTCAGGAGTCTTAATGTTAGATGCTATGTCCCATCCCTAGTCACTCCAGCACCTTTTAGAGGTTGTAAATCACTTAGGAGGAAATTGTCCATGGAGCAGCTGATGAATTAGAACTGCCTACCTTTGGGCTGGCAGGTTAACTCTCTATCTAGTAGGCCACAAGTACTCTCTAAATAAGGTCAGTGTAATAAACAGTGACCACTGGGCAAGCACTGTTTGTTTTCTGTTTTTTTGAGCATTCAGGGTAAAATTTTGAACAATCCAGGAAGCATCAAAAGATGATGGAATAAATACATAGTCACTGTATCAAAAAGACTTGGCTGACAGAATAATTTCAAGAAGTAACATATTATCAAGAAAAACATTTAAGCTGCTCTAGAGGAACTTGCAAAAAAAAGTTCATAAGAATTGATGGAATACCAACTGACATGTTTCAACAAACAGATGCAACCCTGGTTGCACTCACCAGTTTGTGCCAGGAAACATGGAGGACAACTACCTGGCCAACAGACTGGAAGAGATTCATATTTAGACCCATTCGCAAAAAAGATGATCCAGTAGAATGTGGAAATTATCAAACAATATCATATGCAAGCAAAATCTTGCTGAAGATTATGCAAAAACTACTAGAACAACACTGATGGGAACTTTGAGAAATACAAGGAGAGTTTAAAAGAGGCCATAGCACTAGGGTTCTCATTCCTGATGTCAGATAGATCTTTACTGAAAGCAGAGAATACCAGAAAAGTGTTGTGGGTTTTTGTGGTGTGTTTTTTTTTTTATGCAAAGGCATTTGACAGTGTGGATTATAACAAGTTCTGCCTACATTGAGAACAAGATTTCCAGAACACTTGACTGTGCTCATGTGAAACCTCTATCTAGACCATGAGGTTGTTGTTCAAACACAGTATGGTTCAAAATAAAAAAAAGGAGTATGTCAGAGATGGGTCCTTTTGCCATACCTTTTCAACCTATGTGTTGAACAGATCATTCAAGAGGTTGGACTTCATGAGGAAGAATATGGCATCAGAATTGGAGGAAGACTATGAATCTGCATTATGCAGATGACACAACTTTGCTCACTGAAACTGAGGACTTGAAGCGCTTGCTGAAGAAGGTCAAGAACTGCAGCCTTAAATATGAATTGTATCTCCACATCAAGACAACAAAAATCCTCACCACCATCATAACTGAAGAAAAGTTTGGAGTTCTTAATGATTTCTTTTTTTTTACTGATTTCTTCTTGTTTAAATCCATAATCAACATCCCTGGCACGCACAGTCAGGAAATCAAAAGATGAGTTTCATTGGGAAAAATCTAATGTCAAGGACCTCTCCAGAGTGCTAAAGAGCAAAAATATCAGTCTAAAGACTAGGGTGTGCCTGATCCAAGCCATGATCTCCTTAATTGCTTGTTATGCATCTGCAAGGTAGATAATGACTAATGATGATAGAAGAATAGATGCCTTTGAGTTATGGTGCTGGAGAAGAGTATTGAATGTATCATGGACTGCCAAGAGAACAAACAACCTCTCCTGGAGAGGATGAAAATCAGGTTGTTCTTTGGAGGCAAGGATTTTGAAACTCCATCTCACATACTTTGGGCATGTTGTCAGAAGAAGCCAGTCCTTGAAGAAGGACGTCATGCTTGGACAGGTGGAAGGCAAAAGAGGAAGACTCTGGATGAGATGAATATTGACACAGTGGCTGTGGCAAAAAGTTCAGGTGTATCAGAAATGGTAAGGTTGGTTCAGCATAGGGCAAGGTTCATAAAGTCACTGTGAGTCAGTCAACTCAGTGGCACATAAGAACAACTAGACTGACCCTTTACACATGATAAGAAGCACTGCTTGGGTCATTGATCTCAGAATGAGAGACAGAGAGTAAAGACATACTTGAGATAAACAGAATTTCTTTCTTAGAAGGATTGTAATGTTGTTGTTAGCTGCCATTCAGTTGGAATGAAACGCTGTCTAATCCTGCACCGTCCCCATGATTAGTTGAGGACAGAATCATTGTAGTCCATAGTTTTCAAAGTTTGGTTTTCAAAATAAAGCCTTTTGGTTGTCAAGCCTCTCTTCCTAGTCCATCTTTGTCTTGAACCTCCATGGAAACCTGTTCAGTATAGAAACACACAGCTCTCCATTGGAGTTCAGGTAGTAAATGCCTAAGGGGTGCATTGGCTGGGAGTAAAATACTGGTCTTCCACATGTTGTTATTAGGTGCTATCGAGTATTGAGTCAAGTATGGCATGAAAATAAGAGTGTGAGGCTTCCCACTTAGCATCTTTCCCAGTTCGACTCTTCCATAATGCATATTCCCTTGTCTAGTACTTGTTTAATAGGCATAATGTGCATTAAAGGATGCCAACTTTAACAAGTTGTTTCATGCCAATGTCAGCATTCCCTGTAGGATAGAGATTTGAGTATCTACTGATCTATAACATCAACTATGTGATTGTGACATCAAACAGCAAATTGGAAGACATGCCAACTTAGATGAGAAAGTATCTGACATTTCAAAATGTCTAGCTCCAGGCAAGGCTGAATCCTAAGTACTGAGCTCCTCTGGGAATAATTGCTCTCATGACAGTTTGCAAGTCACTGTTTTACTCTATGGCTAAATTATTATTTTAATATAAATCCAAGAGAAGTGTGTAAAGTAAGATTACCTTTTGTATCAGTTCCTGGGTTCTTCGCATTGTTAAGAACCAGATAGCCAAGCCTCACACAATTTCTAAATAATTTGAAATCAGAATAGTGAATTCTGTGGAGTGCCTATATGTTTTATTAATGTTACTCTGAGGTACTGTGTTTACTCTCCACTTAGGTTGTCCAATTGTACTCCAGATTCTCTGATTGGATTGCAGCCCTAGGTTCAATTCCACATCGTTGTCTGGGAACCTCCCAAACTACTCAGCTCCGTCCAGTTCTCGTATTTCTGGGTAAGGAATAATGTTGTCTCAAAACTCAGAAGCCTTGCAAGTCTCTGTATCTTTGAATAATGGTGTTACCAAGAAGCCTCTCTTAATTGTCTAGTGCTGCTGTATCAGAAATACCACAAGTAGGCAGGTGGCCTTAACAGAACCTGGGAACTAGAAGTCTCTAGACTAGACTATAATTCAGGGTTTCGGTTCTAAAGGATAGTTTTATCTTTCTGCCAGCTTGGAGAAAGGTCCTTGTCCCTGAGCCTCTGTTCCTGGTGATCTTCATGTGGCTTGGCGTCTCTCTCCTAGCTTACTTGTTTAATCTCTCTTACATCGCAATTTACTCAAAACATAATCCACGCTAATCCTGCCTCATTAATACAACCAAGAAAACCAATTAGGCCCAAATGAAAACCCAAATAAGATGGAGACCACAAGCGTGGCTTTTGGAGGAACACAATTCAATCCACATTTAAATCCTACCCCTTAGAAGGTACCTTGGGATGAGTAAGTCTGAATCAAGACTTTGTTAGCCATGTCCCTTTTGGCACTGTTGTTTGTACCTTTTGCCTCTTTTATAAGATACTTAGGTTTTCATTGTTGGAACCAACTCATCATTGACCTTCCAGTGGGTTTTCAGAGGCTGTAAAGACCATGAAAGGATATTGCCCATTTTTCTTCTGCAGAGCACCTAGAAGATTTGAACCTCGTTCGATTCCTTATCACTGCCAGGTTGTTAGTAGGTGCCATCAAATTGGTTTCAATCCACGATAGTAAAATACCATGAACCATGCCCAGTCACACATCACCTTCACAGTCTTTGCTAGGTTGACCGTATTGTTTCAGCCACAGAGTCAGTCCACCTCAGTGAAGGTCTTCCTCCTTCTCACTGGCCCTCTGTTTTATGAGGCATGATGTCCCTCTCCATGATCTGGCCACTCCTAATGACATGCCCAAAGTATGTAAGATTAAGCCGTACTATCCTGGCTGCTTCTTATTGGATAGAAGATTCTTTTTCAGTTCCAATGCCCTTGCCTTCCAAGTCCCTCCATAGTTCTAAACTGAATCTATTCAAATTATGACAGCTACATTTATGTCTTTACAGAGAAACAGAAATATATTAATGCCTGATCCAGGCCATGGTCTTCACAATTATGTGCTATGCATCAGAAAGCTGGACAATGAATAGGGATAATAGAAGAATTGAAGCCTTTGAGCTGTGGTGTTGAAGAAGAGTGTTGAATATGCATACCATGGACAGTTAAGAGAATAAACATGTTCAACCTGGAGAGGGTGAAACCAGGTTGTTCCCTTGGAGGCAAGTATTCTGAAACTCCGTCTGACATACTTTGGGCATGTTGCAAGGAGGGACCAGTCCTTGGAGAGGGGAAGTCATGCTTGGGAGGGTCGAGGGACAGCACAGACCCTGAAGGAGATGGATTGACTCAGTGACTGGAGTAATGGGCGTAGGTCTGTCAGAGAGTGTGAGGTTAAGTCAGGATATAGCAGGATTCAGAGCTGTTTTGCATAGAATTGCTATGAATTGCAGGTGACTCAAAGGCACATAACAACATGAACATCATTGGTATCTTATGTTTCTTTTGACCTAATGCTTATTGTCCTCAGAAAGATCAAAACTCTTAAAGTTTGTGCATGTTTAATGTTCTGTCCCTGGTTCTATTTAAATATTCTAATCTTGAGAAATTAGATTCTAAAACTGTACATGGATTATTTATTCAAGATAGTAAATTTATTTAATCAAAATGTAAAAATTATAGGACTTGGGACTCTTACTGAATCAGTGATCAAATCACTGTTACATAATATGAAAATTATCTGCTTGGAAATTTCTGGAGATTGCTGTCAGACACCATAAATTATCATGGAGAATTAAGTAACCAAGGAATAATCATGGGCAGGAATATTTTAAAATCAAAAGTGTGGCTGCAAATAGAGTGGCCTTCATTCAATGAAGTGTGGCCTTCATGTAGAGCATTAAATAAAGTTTTAAGTATGTATTTTTCTTATGTCAAAAATATTAATTTATTTAGAAAATTTTAAAATATAGGCGAGTTGAAAGTATAAAATAAGTATTATAAAAATAGTGTTGAGGGGCAAAACCAACATCAATAGTTCAGGCTGAATCCTATGAGGATGTGGTCAGACTTACCTCCACCCTCCAACCTTTTGCCTACCTCATACCAATCATCCTTCCCACAGAACTCTCTACTTTTCTGCTAGGTTTGATAATCCACTGCAATAGTCTCTCAGAACTCAAAAACAATACTCATGATTACAAAGTTTATTAGGGAAGTAACAGGTAGTATTCAGGATCAGAAATGACTCAGGATACAGTTCCCTTTAGCCTTTCCTGTAGGTATGCCTCTCTCTTTGGTACTTTTGACACTAAAAACCCTTTATCTTCTCCCTGCTTAGGTAAGCAAGCTCTTTTTTTCTGCCAATAAATGTACCCAGAAGCATTCTATGCCAGTAAGCCTCAGCTGAAGGCACTCAACTTTCTTACTACATGGACCTGTAAGCCCACTGCGCTCACATTCTGTTTTTCCCCACTACTGCTGTTGCTGTCTCTCATTCTTTCTGCTATGTGATAAACTCTTCCTCCATCTCCTGAGTCAAAGGATGAGTTCTACTCCTAGCTCTTCTTTCTTGAAGAGTTGTTTTTTTGGGTTTTTTTTAGGTGCCATCAAGCTGACCAGGACCCCTAGTGACCCTATGATCAGGAGAGTTGTACCCTGTCCTGCTTTAAGCCTTATTGTCTCTAAAAGACTTGAACCTATTTTTTTTTAAATTTAGGTTGTTTCTTTTTCATTTCAATGGACATCTCTCTACAGAGATTTTGGAATTCCATTCATTCATTGTTGCACCCTTCTCCCCGCACAAACCCCTCCCCCTCCCCCCCCCTTTGCTCCTCTCCTTGAAAAGCAAAAGAAAAACTCCCTCATTGGTACACAATACCCCCCGCACCTCCCCAAACCCCACCCCCTACCCCCAAATATAATCCACTCTACAACCCTCATTGCATACTCCTACGATAAAAATAATGCCCTAAAATATTATTACAGTCACCGCATCAATCAATTTTGCTGAGGATCTATCTCTCACTTAAGAAGTATGATATCTTTTTCCAAGGACTGGCCCCTCATAACAACATGCTCAAAATACATAAGATGGGCTTTCACTATCCTTGCCTGTAGGAGCACCATGGTTGCACTCAGGGGCCTTCGTTTTTCACCCAGTCTGTTACTAAGTCCAAGAAATTACTGGTTGGCTAACAGCTAGTTAAATTTTATACAGATAGAAAGTAAAGCACACATCTGTTCAGGCTGTGTTCTTCATCAGAATTCATACAAGAAATAAGTATGATGCTGGCTATGAAGCAGGCTTTGATAATATTAACCTTTTGCAAATCAGGGATCTTCCTTTTCTTTCAAGTCATCAAGAAAGCTTGGCTTATGGATAGTATACTCATTCTTCATTAACAGAAATGTATCCTGTGTCGGAGAATGTTTATAACCTGCACCTTCTGTTTACACTGATAGGACGCTTGCACGGTGTTCAAGTGAAAAAAAAATTCTAGAGAATTTACTTTTTTCTCTACCCTCAGTTTAGAGCAGAAAAGCTACATTTAACTTGGAAACCTTTTTGTGGGGAAATCTCTTCAAAATTAAAATCTTAGTATGAAGGGGGGGAAATAGTTTTTCCCTTGTTAATCTGTATAGTGAAAGGAACAATTTTCTGAAGCCTTGTAAGATCCTTTAAGATTTTAATAACATTTGAACAACCTTGCAAAGGAGCACCTGCTTCCTCCTCTCCTCTGCTGGTAGGAGGACATAAATGCTGGCAGTCAGGAATTGCACTCAGTACAGTCCCCAAGGAGTTGCAGGGTTTCTAGAAATAGTGGTGCATCATAAGGAGCCTAGGAAGCATGCCCCAAACTACAACTTCATCCTTTCCTCAGAGTCATCAATCTAAGACTTGTGGATGGGGTTTTATTTACCTTGTTGTTACTCTCGTTGTGTACCATAGAGGCGGAACTAACCCATAGCTGATGCCCTAGAGGGTTTTCAGAAGCAGTTAATCACATGGGAGGAGATTGCCCATTCTTCTCCTACAGAGCAGCTTAAGGCCTTGAATCATGTGCCTTCAGAATTGCAGCACAATTTCTTGCCACTAGGCCACTAGATCGCCCTAAACATGTCTGAGATAAATACACGACATAATGTCAATCAGTTTTTTACATTTATCACCATATATTTTCAATAGCTGATATTTTCAGTTTCTTCCTATGTATCTCAAAGTTAGACAGTGAACAAGGATGACAAAGGAAGATCCCATGTCTTTGAATTGTGACATGAGAGAAGAGTGCTGAATATCTCATGGACTCCAAAAAGAACAAACAAATCTATCCTGGAGAAAGTAAAACCGGGGTGCTCCTTGGAGGCAAGAATAGTGAAACTTCATCTTACATGCTTTGGGCATATTCTCAGGAGAGGTAATTACTTGGAAAAAGATAGCTTGTTGGGAAAGGTGGAAGGTCAGAGAAAGAGAAATACTTTCAAAAGGGAGAAGGAAGTGGAAAGGGGGGTGGAAACTTCTAGGATAGCAAATATTGGGGGTTAAAAAATAGGAAAGATTCAAGGACTTGAGAAGAAAGGGTAATAACAGGCATATAGCTATCATATCTATCATAATTAATTATATGGAATAGAATGTACATGAATGAAACAATTTAAATGAAAGACTGGATAAAGCACAGTGTACATGTATAAAGCACAGTGTACATGAATGAAACACAAAATATACACATTATGTTATGCAGACCAATTAAAAAACAAGATAGATTGACACACTGACTGTAGCAGTGGGCTCAAACATGTCTGTGATTGTGAAGATGGTACAGGACAGGGCAAGACTCAGACCTTTTGCTCATAGGGTCGCTACGAGTCATTGCTGATTCGCATCTAACAATAATCACATCACTTGGATAAGCAATCTTTTTAAAAAAACCACACACATAACTTTCTGTTGGTTTTATTTTCTAGAGGATTACAATTATGACAACAGAGTGTCAGTTTGCGACCAACAATCTAAAAGCCTAAATTAAAGGACTAGATAAGGAGGCTACCTAGAAGGCTTGATGTTTTAGTCCTAGTTTACTAGAGAAGCAGAATTAATGAGAGGCTGTACGAGTAGAGAGAGAAAAAGAGAGAAGAGAATGGTGGTCGTGGTACCTTGAGAATTCTCGTTAGAAGCAGCGATGATAAGGAGTAGTACTACGTACTCTGGACATGTTCTGGATCAGAATGTCCCTGGAGAAGGACATCATGCTTGGTGTAACACACTCTCTGCTCGCAGGTTGAGTCTGGTTCACAGTGCCCCTCCACAGGATTTCTGAGGCTGTCCATTTTCACAGGAAGAGACTGTTCATCTTGCTCCCAGAGAGCAGCTGGCAAGTTTGAAGCAATCTTTAGATTAGCAGCCTGACACATTACCAACAACCTCAGTGTGATGGACTGACACAGTGACTCTAACAATGCCTTCAAAGATAACAACAATTATGCAGATGGTACCAGACTGGGCTGTGTTTTGTTCGGTTGTACGTAGGGTGAGAGCCCCAAGTCAGAACTGACCCAGCAGCACCTAACGACAATGTCCCATGCCCAGGTGCAGAAGCTTGAGAACAGAACTCCCAGCCTAGTTTCCAAATAAAAGAGCAGATCAGACACCAGGTCAGGTGCAAATGCCTCCTCAGCCTTCCCTCTTCATAATTCCATCCTCTTAGAGCCTAGTGGTGGCTGTTCTCTGCTTGTCACTGCCATCACTCACAGAGATTTTCCATTCTCACTCCTGCTGGATAGTCTCTTGAAGTTTAGTACAACCACGCAGCTTCTTTTAGACAATTGAAAGTGAACAGAAGTGATTGGGTCTCTTCTAAGCCCAAGTGTTCACTGTCGATGTTGGGCTACACAGCCCCCTCATCCCCATCACCACAACTGTGAAGGACACACTGGGATAGGAGAATAATCCCACACCAGGATTATGTACAATGAACATGTAGTATGAGGGGAAAAGGAATTTTTTTCTTTTTTAAAAAAATATTATTCATTTGAATGAAAGTTTACAGAAATTTTGGATTTCCATTCATTTTTCTTGCACTTTTCTCCCTGCGCACCCCTCCACCCCAGTTTGCTCTTCTCTTTGAAAAGTTAAAGAAAAATTCTTTCATTGTTATACAATCCTTCGCCCCAAGTCCACTGAACTATGCAGCCTTCATTCCAGACTCCTGTCATGATAATAATACCTAATCATATGTCCCTTTTAAACAGTTCTCTCTCTCATCTATTGAAATGCAGTATACATAATTTATCCCATCTTTCTCAGTTTCCCTCCAACCCTGATGTCAGACCCATTTACAGTAGTGACACTATGCAGTATTTGTCCTTTTGTGACTGAGATATTTCACTCAGCATCATGTCCTCCAGGTTCACCCATTTTGTATAATATTTCATGAGTTCCTTGTTTTACAATGCCCCATAGTATTCTATTGTGTGAATATACCACAGCTTCTCTATCCATTCATTTGTTGATGTGCACTTATGTTGTTTCCAACTCTTTGCTATTGTGAACAAAGCTGTGATAAACATGGGTGTGCACATATCTGCTTGGATGTCAGTTATGGTCTCTTTGGGGTAAATTCTCAGTAGAGGAATTGCTGGGTCAAATGGTATCTCTAGTTGCAACTTTTTGAGAAAGCGCCATACCGCTTTCCACAGTGATTGCACCATTTTACACTCCCACTAACCGTGAATAAGGGTTCCAGTTTCTCCACAACCTCGTTGTTGTTTGATGTTTTCTGTTCTGTTAAATTTTTCTATTCTTACAGGGGGTGAGGTGATATCTCATAGTTGTTTTGATTTGCATCTCTCTTAGAGCTAGGGATTTTGAACATTTCTTCATGTGTTTATTTGCCATCTGAATGTCTTCTTTGGTGAAGTGTCTGTTCATATCCTGTGTCCGTTTTTCAATTGAGTTGTTTACCTTTATCTTGTTGTGGTGGGGAAAATGAATTTTTCCTGTTTTTTTCTGGAGGACCTGAAATGCTTGCTGCAGAAAGTCATGTAGTCTTCAATATGGATTGAAGCTCAATGTCATTAGACAAAGATCCTCACCACTGCGCCAATTGGCAGCATCATGATGGATGGAGAAGAGATTGAGGTTGTTAACAGTTACAGCTTGCTCAACTCCACAATCAGCATTCTTGGCACCAGTGGTCAGGAAATCAAAAGACAAATTGCATTGGGTAAATCTGCTGTCAGAGACCTCTGGCCAGGAGAGATTGGTCCTTGGAAAAGGACATCATACTTTGAAGAGTGGAGGGACAGTGCAGGAGAAGAAGACCTCAGATGGGATGGATTGATACAGTAACTGGGGCAATGGAGCTACATAGGTGTGTAGTAGTCAATGAGACTGGCTCAGGACAGGGCAAGCTTCAAAGCTGTTGTACATAGTGTCAGTATGAGTCGCAGGCGACTTGACGGCACATAACAACAACAATAGCATCACTTAGATTTATGGATTACTTATTATTGCCAAATGTTAGTTGTCATTGAGTTCACAAAGACTATGGCCACCCTATCAACAACAGATCTGAACCTTGGCTTATTCTGCACCATCTTTGTAATCCAATCGCTTTATCAATACATCTTGTTAAATATCTTGCTCACTTTGTCAGGGCTTCTGCCTTTCCCAGAATGACGGATGTTTTTCCCAAAGGACTGGGCTCTCCTGATAGCATGCCTAAAGAATGTGAGCTGAAGTATCCCCATCCTTGTCTCTAAGGAGAGACAAGGCTGTGCTTCTTTCAAGACAGTTTGTTCTTTTGGCATTCCATATGGTATGCAGTGTTCTTTGCCAACACCCACATTCAAAGGCACCAATTCGTCTTCTGCCGTCTTTATTCACCATACAACTTTCAGATGCATAGCAAGTAATTGAAAATGCTGCAACTTGTACCAGGCACACCTTAGTCTTTAAATTGATACTGTTGCTCTCTAATACTTTGGAGAGATCCTTGACAGCTGATTTCCCAATGCGATTTGCCTTGGCTTTTTTGACTGCTGTTCCCATGGGTGTCGATAGGCATGTAAAATGAAATCCGTGACAACTTCAATATTTTTTCTCCATCTATCAGATGCTGCCCTGGACATGCTCACCAAGTTGTGTCAATAAATCTGGAGAACAATCACTTGGCCAACTGACTGGAAGAGATCTGTATTTGTTCCCATTCCAAAGAAAGGTGACCCAACAGAGT
>NW_006399858.1:5270699-5272542 GCF_000299155.1 Elephantulus edwardii
TGGTGACTGGGGAAATCGGGATGAGTGTGTCGGAGACAATGAGATTGGCACAGGACAGAGCAGAGTTTAGAGCTGTTGTACATAGGGTCGCTATGAGTCTCAAGCGACTCAATGGCACATAACAACAACAACAACAACAACATCATGATGTTGCCTATTGGTCCAGTGGTGATAATTTTTGTTTTCTTGATGTTGAGATGTAATCCATTTTGAAGGCTGGCATCTATGATCATCTGCAGCAAGTGCTTCAAGTCCTTAATACTGCAAAATAACCTAGCATCTTCTCTTACATGTGATTTGTGCTCCAATTCAGGTTTTCAAGCCCCAAGTTATCCATTTATCCAAGCCCCAAGTCACAAGTTTTCCTCCTTTGTAACTATGGTCTCCGGCCTGGCCTTCCCTGTTCTGTTATTGTTCCTTGTCACTGTGAGTTCCTGTTCTTGTAGACTGCTCTCTACTTCTAAACTCTGAGTTGGCATCACTACTGGCAGGTCTCTGTGTAGCTCTCATGGACTCAGGACCTCTGCAGCACTCACTGTGGATTCACACAGCCGACTCCTGCCATTGTTGGAACATTGCTGCACCTGCTTTTACCTGACCTGTGTGTGCAGTCTATACCTGAGTGGCTGTAGATCCTGGTGTGTCCCATGGAGGCTGTAGCTGATCCACAGCTGTGCCTGCCTGGTCTGACTATGGTTTTGCCAATATCCAACTCACAGGGCCAACCCAGGACTTTCTGGTTCTGGCGTTAGTTTCTGGGGTCAAACTCAGGTCACCCTGAGAGGAACCTCCCTCAGAGGAAGGGAGTGTACCTCGTCAATCTCCGCCCTGACCTCGGTGCATACCGCCTGCCCAGGCTGGACCTGAGTTCCCACCTTCTTGCCTGGTGGCAGGATTCCCTGATGCTGACTCTGACTTTTCTAAATACAGACGCCTTCCTTTATGCCCTCTGATCTGCTACAAACTGGGAATCAAATAAATACCTGCATGAATAAGGGACTTGTGTGAACTATAAGCTCCCGTAACTCTAATCCTTGTTGCCGGTTGTCACCTGGTCAGCTTAGCCTCACGGTCACCTTGTGTTCCATAAAATAGATGGCTGCACGTCAGCACCATCCTCACATCTTTGGGATGGGAACCCACTGACGCTGCCATTATGTCAGTCCATCCACGGAGGGTTTCCCTTGTTTTCATCAGCCCTCTACTTAACTAAGCAAGATGGTTTTTTTTCTTTTAAATAATTATGGGAGCTTACTTAGCCTAATGGCAAGAAGCTGTGCCGCAATACCAAAGGTGTGTAGTTCGAACCCACCAGATGCTCCACTGGAGAAGGAGGGGCAATCTCCCCCTGCCAGCTGGCTCCGACTTGACAGTACACAATGGGGGTGGGGATTAGGGGTGTGAAAGGCTACTTTAAAAATGTAATTATATTTTCAGAGAAAGTTTACAAAGTAGTTTAAGTTCATATTCAACAATTTCTACACAAAATATAACGTTAGTTATATGTTCAAAATGGATGAATTTCTTTGTATTATGTTACAGTTGTTTTATTTCCATGAATCTAGTTTCTTTGCCCCATTATATTCTCATCTTTGATTTGAAGTTATTATTGGTGACTTGGTCTCATATTGGTGGTTTTCAAAATATATATAGTACTTACAGATGCTATTCATTACATTTTGAACCCATGATGACTTTTCTAGCAGTTTGTAGTCAAATTGTGTCATTATGGAAATAACTGCGAAACCACTGAAGATCCCGGCCCTGTCCCTGTCACGTTGACGTATCATTTTAACCATCACAGCCAATGTTACTCTCACTATTCATGGCAGCCTTTGTTGTT
>NW_006399858.1:5274922-5307824 GCF_000299155.1 Elephantulus edwardii
ACAACCACTTGGCCAACTGACTGGAAGAGATCTATATTTGTTCCCATTCCAAAGAAAGGTGACCCAACTGAGTGTGGAAACTACAGAACAGTGTCATTGACTTCACATGGCAGCCTTTACTACTGCTAAATGTTCAGTGTCAATATGTGAAATAGCTGGGTAGTAGATTTTGTACTGTCGTCATAATTTTGAAATGTTGGATAGCAAGACCATCAAAAGTGAGGGGTAGGTAAGCAATACGTGCCTGGCCTGAGCCTACATCGCAGGAGTGGTTCCCACAGTTAAGTCAAAAGTGCATCAGGATAGATCATTACAACCTTTATAATAAATATCTATTTTATTAAGTTGACAAACATGAGTTGAGAATAAAGACAGTTGAAATCATTTGTATACAATGCGTTCAAGAGACACAACTCATTTCCCCAATGTTTTACTAACATTCAGTCCTCCATGCAGTCCAGCTGGGTTGCTAAGATCCCCCTGGATCAACCCCCCATTGAATATTCCTTGTGAAGAAGGGAGGAGAAAGGCTCTGAGATCCTCAGCTTACCTTTACTCTCCTTTCCTTGCCTTGGAGATGTCTGGATTCAGCAGCCCTGGAATTACATTTAGTGGAGTTGGCATCCATCCCTGCAGAAAGATGTGTGCAGAAATAAATACCCTTGGCACAATGGCATGGCTTAGGTGGCATTTCAGAGTTCACAACAGGCATCTGAGGGATTTGCCATCTAATTGACATTCTACCACATGCCTCAAAATTCTCCAGGCAGGCCCTACTGAAAAATCTTGCAAGGCGTGTACTTCAGGTAAATTCTAGCCATAATCTAGATGCTTTTGAGTGTTCTAGACCTTCAGATACTAATCACTTGGCAGGACTTAGAGCTCAAAAGAAATGATGTGTGATGAATTTAAAAATATTTAAACAGTGAGTGGTCAGGAAGGGTTCCAGGGTAGTTGCTTTACCTTGACTTAAGCTGCTTTTAGTTTTAAAAATCAGTTCAAATATACTAGAAATGGAGATTTTCTCTACAAGTACATTAGCAGAAGTGTACTATGTAGGCTTTGGCTTGACAAAGTAGTTATTAAATGGGATTACATAATTTTCTGGGGAATAATTATTTTTTCCTGAGTTATTTCTTTTCTACTAGTTTATTTACAAAACTTGAATACAAATTTTAACAAATTCTTTCAATTTTCCTCACCCCATCAAATTGTAGAACCTAATAATTAATCCCCTCTTCCCCCTGTATATCCACATCCCTCTGCTTCCAGCCTCTCCCACCTCTCCTGGATCCTTATACTCATTCTACAAAAATGGTTTTATACAATATTTATCCTCGTAGGACTGAGTTCACTCAGAATAATGCTCTCCAGTCCCTCCCAAGTTAGGTAATAATTTACAAAGTTATTGTTCCTGAGTGCTGCATAGTATTCCATTGTGTGACTCTACCATAACTTCTCAATCCATTTGTTTGTGGTTGGACATTTGGGCTGTTTGCATGTTCTTGCAATAGTGAATAATGCAGTTATGAATATTGGTGTGCAAATTTCAGTTTGTGCCTCAGTTCTCATATTATCAGGGTATAATCCAAGGAGTGGAATAGCTGGGTCATATGGAATTTCTATGTTCAGCTTTTTGAGAAAGTGCCAGACTGCCTTCCAGAATGGTTGAACCATTTTACAATCCCATCAACAGTGTATGAGAGTTCCTTTCTCACCACATCCTCTCCAACATCTATGACTTGCTGCCCTGTTATACTTTGCCACTGTTTCCTGAGTAATTTTTAACATCCTTTATCTCTGCAAAATGTCACTGTTGAGATTTAAAACCTTATGAGGCTGGGGGAAAAATACAAAACAAAAACAAAAAACTCAAAACTGATCATTTCCTTGAATTCTTATGATTAAAAGGGAAAGTTAGCCAGTAATGGTGCAGTAGGCTAACAGGTTGTTAATTGAAAGGTCAGGCTTTGAACCCACCAGCCCCTCTGTGAGATAAAGAAGCCTACTCCTACCAGGGCGGGGGGTGGGTTATGGCCGAGGAAACCTTCTATGGGCAGCTCTGTTCTGTTCTGTTCTGTTCTGTTCTGCTCTATTCTGCCTCCAGAGTCAGCATTGACTCAATGGCTCTGTTTTGGTTTATTGTTTTGGGCAAGTTACACTCCTATGTGCAAAAGCCAAAAAGGATGCTCAGTAGCTGCAGGATGAAGTTTTATAAATACATGTAGAAAAATGAAAGATGTTCCAAACTATAGGTCCAGTAGATATATGTGAATAAAAGGTCTGGCATATTTTAGATGAATTACGAAGAATATTTTTCTCTAAAATATGGAATTCATTTTAACTTCCTAAATTAAAATTATTTTCTACTTTCAGAATGTACCTTTATAAGTGTAGCTTACTGTTCAGATAAAGTAAATAGGTAAATAGATAAAGTAGATTATAAATTGTCTGAAATGGTAATGCTCCATAGTAGTTCACCACAATGAAGAAAAATAAAAGAATAAAATTGGGGAAAAGAATGAAACCAAGTATTTTCACTCAAAACTGTTCTAAGAAGTTTTAAATTCATATTTCTTGTTTGAAAAAAAATAAAGTGGACTTGGAGCTTTTATGCATTGCTCATAGTAGTATATAAGTTGCTACCAATTTTTTTAGGCAAAATTTAGCACTCTCTGTTAATAACCTTAAAAAGTATATGTTTGGGCGAGTTCTGGTGGCTTGGTGGCAAGAAGCTGCAACTACAGTCTCAGAGGTGCATGGTTCAAATCCACCAGATGCTCTGCTGGAGAAGGAGGAACAATCTCCTCCTCTACCAGTCAGATCTGATTTGACGGTACATACAAAAAATAATGAAATAAAACAAAGTTTTTTTAAAAAAAAGTACATGTTCGAACATGCACTGCTAAGCACGATGATAACAGTGCATCTAAATTCCAAAATCAATCTCCGTAATAGTCTATGTGTTTCCTATTGCAAAAGGGGCCCTTTAAAGTAGTGAGAGAAGATCTTCACCCTGAAACCTACAGCGTCCCTTTATAGCAGGAAGTAGCTAAGAAAATACGCCATCCCCTCTTCCTTATGAATCAGGTGAAGTCTCTATCAGGGAGGAGTGATAGGGAATGGCAAAGGACACACTGACAAAGGAGATTAATCAGAACTGGCTTTGACAAGCACTGTGGCAATTGGGCAATTAAAACAGACTTTCAAGGGGGGAAAGAAAAAGAAGAACGAACTGGGGAGGAGGGTAGAGAAAATAGTGCAACAATGAATGAATGAAAACCCCAAATTTCTGTAAATGTTCATTAAAATTAATAAAATTTAATTTAAAAAAAGTACATGCTCTTTGACTTAACATTCCTACTTTGTAAAACTTATTCTAAGAACATCAAGAGACACACAAGATTTATATACAAGCATTTTTCATTACAGCATCATTCACAGTGATAACAAATTGGGAATGGCATGTCTAACAAATATAGAATTGTTTAAATATTTTTATTATAAATCATACAACAATCAACCACTTGCATAGTATTTTAAGCCTATTAATAAATGAAATTGAAAAATGCATGGAAGAGAAAACATCTAAATACATAAATATTTCTTATAAAAGTGTTGTTGTTATTGTTGTTATGTGCCATCAGGTCATCTGTGACTCATAGTGACTCTCTGTACAACATCCCTAAACCCTCCTCTTTTCTGTGCCAATCTTATTGTCTCTGACCCACCTACCTCCATTACCCCAGTCACTGAATCAATCCATCTCATCGAGGGTCTTCCACTCTGCTATCCCTCCACCTTCCCAAGCATGACTTCCCTCTCCAAGGACTGGTCCCACCTTGCGACATGCCTAAAGTATGTCAGATGAAGCTTCAGAATCCTGGCCTCCAAGAAGTGACCTGATCTCGTCCTTGTTAGGATGAACCTGTTTGTTTTCCTAACAGTTCATGGTATATTCTATATTCTTCTCCAACACCACAGCTCAAAGGCATCAATTCTTTTCTGTCATCCCTAGTCATTGTCCAGCTTTCAGATGCAAAGCAATTAAGTAGCATAATATTTTTGAAATAAATATCTACCAGTGACAGACTGATTAAAATTGTGGGAAATCAAGAATGAAATACTGCACAGTGTCAAAAATGTGAGTAGTGTGAGCAGGGATGGATGGTATAGACTTACCGCTGAGATACATTGTTTCTCAGAAAAGCAAATCATAGAGTGAATTGTTTAGTATGTAAGCATGTGTGCAACTAAAAGTGATTTATGAGTCTATATATGCATAGGAAATTTCTGGACACCTGCCAAAGAAACTAGTAATACTGGTTGTCTCGGGGAGGAGAGGGGTGAGTCAGGAGTGAGAAGGAGATTTATTTTTTATGGTGTGAGCATTTTTCTGTTTTAACATCCCTGCCATTATTTATAAGTTAAATAATACCGATATGTGTACTGTGATTAGAAATCTGTAACTAATTTTGTACCTACACATCTGATTAAAAAAGACTCAAAATGCGGGGGTGGGGGGAGGGAGGAAGAAGAAGAGTTACATTTGATATGTATATGCCCAGTTAGGGGAGCACTGGTGGTCTAGTGGGTAAGGAATTGCTATGCAAACACAGATGCATGTAATTAAAGACCACCAGCGACTCTATGGGTGATAGATGGGCAATCTCCTCCCATGCGATTTATGGCCCCTGAAAACTCACTATGGGACAGTTCTGACGGGGTGACTATGAGAGTGAGTGAATGATGGTGGTGGTGTTATGTGCTGTCAAGTCGCCTGTGACTCATAGCGACCCTATGTACAACAGCCCTAAACTCTGCTCTGTCCTGTGTTAATCTCACTGTCTCCGACACACCCATCTCGATTACCCCAGTCATTGAATCAATCCACCTATAGAGGGCCTTCCCCTCCTGCACTGTCCCTCCAACCTCCCTAGCATGATGTCCTTCTCCAAGGACCGGTCTCTCTTACAACATGACCAAAGTATGTCAGAAGAAGCCTCAGAATTCTTGCCTCCAAGGAGCCTCCTGGTTTAACCCTTTCAAGGATGAATCTGTTTGTTTTCCTAGCAGTCCATGGTACCCTCAATACTCTTCTCCAGCACCACAGCTCAAAGGCATCAATTCTCCTTCTATCCTCCCTAGTCATTGTCCAACTCTCTGATGCATAACAAGTGATTGCAAAGACCATGGCCTGTATCAGACGCACCTTAGTCTCCAGAGACACACCATTGCTCTTCAGTACTTTGGAGAGGTCCCTAACAGCAGACTTTCCCATCGCAATACGTCTTTTCATTTCCTAGCTGCTGGTGCCAGAAATGTTGACTGTGGAGCCCAGCAGATTAAAGCTGTGAACAATCTCAATCTCTTCACCATCTATCCTGATGCTGCCGACTGGTCCAGTGGTGAGAATCTTTGTCTTCTTGATATTGAGCCTCAATCCATATTGAAGGGCACCTGAAAAAAGTGAAAATAGCAATGTACATAGAAGTCTGTACACCAAAGTTCATTGCAACACTAATTATCCCACAAGCCAAAAGTGGAAGTAGCTCAAATTTCCATCAACAAACGAATGGGCAAGCAAAATGTGGTATATCCATGTAATGGAGTGCTAGTGCACCATAAAGAGACATTAAATACTGATACATACATAAACCTTGAAAACATTATGTTGAATAAAATAAATCAGACCCCAAAAGACAATATTGTATGCTCCTGCTTATAAGAAATGGTAATAAGGAGCTATGCTGCAGTCCCAAAGCTGCTCTGGGGAAGAAAAATGGGCAATTTTCTCCCCTGCAATTTGCTGCCTCAGTTTTAACTTGACAGCACACAACAACAACAACATAGAGACAAGATTTATTACCGGGGTAGGGGTAGAGGTAGGGGGAATTTTTGTTCAGGGAACATTTTCTTTCTGTTGATGATGATGGGCCAACTTGGAAATGGATATTTGGAGATGGTTGTACAACAAGATGTACATAATCCATGCAACTAAATTGTACAGGTAAAAAATGGTTACATGTATATGTATCACAATAAGATTTTGGGGTTTTTTTTTAAAAAGTAGTAAAGAGGAGAGAGATTTCTTTGGGTGGTTGTTGTGTGTCTGTTGAGTCACAGCTTGGAAGAAGGAGTGGTGTCCACTTCTGAAATGGCTTGCCTCTGGCAACTCTATGAACATAAAGAAACAATGGAAGTTATGTTATATAAGCATTCAGGTCTTTTGTTCTTAGGGTCGCTGTGAATCATCTATGAATCGATGGCACTTAACAATAAACCGTCCTGCTGGCCAAGTCCTGTGTGCATAGAATTAGCTTTGTTACCGCAGCTCAGTTGTTTTCAGTGTTGCCTGTCTGTGGGAGTACCTGGAGGCATATGAAAGTACCTAAAATGCACCAAGTCCCCAAAACAATGAAAATATTTGGACATCCTGCATGTCCATTTAAATTGTAGACCATGTCCAGGTTATGACAGAGAGTTGTGGCTGCCTATCCATCCACAGCTGGACTGTACAGGGCAATTGGAAGAGGGGCATATGTTTCTTAGTCCCAATCCCAAAACCCACTGCCACTGAGTGGCTTGGAGGATCCTCGGATGGGCTTCCAAGGCAGTAAGTCTGTTACAGGAAGAGACTGCTCACTCATTTGCCACAGAGCACTTACTTGGTGGATTTGAACAGCAGACCTACTGGCTATCAGGCCAACGTGTTACACATTATGCTACTAAGGTTTCTTGTTTTCTTAATTAGCCTTACCTTAGTGAAGGAAAGGAGAGAGGATTTCACAGTGGGTAAGCGCTTGCTTATGAACAAAAAGGTCAATGATTCACTCCACCACCACCCCTGAGAAGGATGGTGTGAAGATATACAGCCTCTCTGTCCTGTGGGGTCACTATCTGTCCACATCAACTGAAGGCAATGGGAGAAGCTTCACGAAGTGGCTGAAGGTGACTGTGATGGAGATGTTGGTTAAAGGTCCACTGGTGGCCCAGCAGTTAATAGCCTTGGTTGCTAAATGAATGGCCAGTGGTTTGAACCCATCAATTGCTTTGCAGAAAGCTGAGGCAACCTCCTCCTGTGGAGATTGGAAGCCATGAATAGCCTCGGAGCACTTCTCCCCTGTCCTCCAGTGTTACCAGACTCAAGGGTGGGGAGTTAAGAGGTTGGTCCCCACGTCACAGATGAACAGATGTTCTCCGTACATCCCTGGACCGTGACGACTATTGTGCAATGACTACCTGGCAACTAAGAACTGAATCACTGCTTTAATTTGGCTATTTGATCTGTTTTAAAATGGCCTTGGAAGGACATATTATAGTGGATTATGGGCTTCCTAAAATGAGGTAAGAATGTTAATGAAGACTCATACTTTCAGGAATTTTTAAAGAGCACAGATTTTGAGACCGGGAAAGCTGAAGACCAATGGAATTTTACTAAGACTCACTGACTCACTATCATCCAGTTAGAATCACCCATAGACAAACCCTCTAGCAGATGGTAGTGTCATACGCCACTGAGTCAAATGCAACTCAGAGTGACATTATGAACCAAAGATCTGAACCCTGTCCTATCCTGTACCATCCGCATCCTCTTTAAGATACTTGAGTCCATTGCTATAGTTGCTGTGTCAGTCCATATCCTTTAGGGTTTTCTTCTCTTTCTCTGACCTTCCACCTTCCTACCATGATGTATAACATGTCTAAAGTCTGTGAGCTGAACTTCACTGTCCTTGCCTCAAAGGAGCACTCTGGTTGCACCTTCTCCAACAATTATCTGTTTGTTTTTGGCAGTCCATGAGAGGCTATAAACAGCTCTAAAGAAGATTGTTCAGCTTTCTTCTATGAAGCCAGCTGGTAAATGTGAACCAACAGAGAGGTACAGCCTCTGCTGACTTAAAGCACATCAAGACAAGAATGGTTCCGGTGAGAAGACTCCATTCTAGTCTTCCTGCCTCTGCCACTACATGCCCCTCTCCACACCCAGACATCTCCTTCCTCGTAAAATTGGCAACTGGATTCGCTCAGAGGTTCTGAAAATGATCCAGGGGAGGAGAAAGGAGGCAGCACTGGGGGGATTCCTTATCCATTCTCCCTGGTGAATGTATCTGTGCCTTTACCCTCTGATAGATTGCATTTTCCAATAGGCTTTCTTTGAAAGAAAAGGCGTTTATGGGATCAGATAATTTTTCAAGCTCCTTTAATCTACAGTCTTTGGTTCTTAAAATAAGCTCAACAATAAGCCTGACAATATGATCTTTTCTGCATTTTTCTCATCATTTGTATTTTTGGAAAGGCTGTGGAAGTGCCTATTGCTTCCATTAGGACAATCAATAGCATTTCAAAAAGTCTTTTTGTGCCAATTGCCCAGACAGCAAAATAATATATATTCTTAAGATGTAAATAATAGCTAAACTGCCACAGATAATTTCTCTCCTAAATGACGTTTCTCTACTGTGTGCCAGTTCATACACAGATTTTATCCAGGCCCTGAATCCTTCCTGAACTTACTCTCTGGTGCATCTAAGGAAAGTACAAAATTGAATAATCAAAATAAATACTATTTTAATAGGATTTTTTAAATAATATAACGTGACTCAGATAGATACTGGTAGGCCTCAGAGAACCCTAGCTATGGTGATTTAGTGGTAAGGAGCTGTATTGCCAGCCCAAAGGCAAGCAGTTTGAATCCACCAGCAGCTTTGCAGAAATATGGGAATCTCTTCTCATGCAATTAACTGCCTTTGCAAACCCACTTGAGGGTCAGCTATGAGTTGGTTCTGACTCAAATCTAACAGCTGCTCAATTGGGGGGAAGAAAAAAAAAAGACAATCTCTTCGCATAAAGATCTATGACCTCAGAAACTCTGAGGAGGGTGGTTATGAGTCAGAATGGATGTGATGGCAGTGAAGCATGGCTTGGAAGAGAGCCTTAGATGTTGCCAGGGGCAAACACTTGGCTGGTAACTGAAAGGTGATTTAAATCAAGCAGGAAGTTCATGGGAGATCTGCCTTCTTAAAGATTTCACCCAGTGGGGCAGTTCTGCTATGACTTGGAATAAACTCATCAGCATACAACAAAAACAACAAGCCTAAGAAATAGGAAAGGGATCTCTGGTGGCCTTATGGTAAGGAGTTGCTTTACAAACACAAAGGTTCAAATCCACGGTGGCTCCAAAGGAGAAAGATGAGATTTTCTCCAATGTGACTGACAGTCTCTGAAAACTCCCTGGAGGGTCGGCTCTGAGTCTGTTCTGATTCGACGACATGTAACAACAACAAGACATAGAAAAAGAGTGTTACTGGCACAATGGTCAAGTTTGGCTTTGAACAAAAAGTTGGTAGTTTAAACACATTCTTCAGCTCCAAGAGAGAAAGTTCTAGTGATTTGTGTCCATAAGTAAATATCACAGCCTAACAGAAATGAAAGGTTTGGGTGTTTTTTTTCTTTTCAAAGAGGAAAAACTAACTAGGGGAAGGGGAGGGCAGGGAGCAAAATGTGCAACAATGAATGAATTGGGGGGAAGTAAATGGAAAGAATATGTTGTAAAAAATATATACGTTGCATTTTTAAAAAATCATTAATAAAAAAATAGTTACATATCACAGCCTAGAAAAGTCTATGGACAGTTAGCTCTGCCAAATCACATAGGGTCACTTTGAGTTGATATCAGTTCACGACACCTAACAAAAAATGTGAAAGCAAAGAAAAAAATTAGAGCAATATTTTTATATTTAACCTGGTGGTCAGAAAGATGATTTATATTCTTTATTTAAGATGTAAATGCTCTTTTACATCTTGATAAAATTCATAATGTCAAGTTGAGAAATTTATGGAGATAATAACTACTTGAAAGGATAGCATATTAAAAGCATTTTCATCCTTGAGGAGGTAGCACAACAGACATGTCAATTGCTGCTGTCTTTCCATCCACTTGGGTAGTAGCTCACTACTTTTTACACATTGGACAATGAAGGACTTTGACAGCTGTTAGGTGCCATCTAGTCACTTGCAACTCATAGCAACTCTAAGTATAATAGTTCTGAACTCTGCTCTATCCTGAGCCAGTTTCACTGTCTCCAACACACCTACCCTCATTATCCCAGTTATTGTGTCAATCCATCTCATTCAAGGTCTTCCTCTCCTGTGCTGTCCTTCCACCCTTCCTAGCATGATGGTCCCTCCTGGCCACAGGCCCAAAATATGTGAGACAGAGCTTCAAAAATCCTTGCCTTCAAGTAGCAGCCTGGTTTTACCCTATCTAGGATAAACTTGTTTGTCCCCTTAACAGTCCATATTATGTTTAATACTCTTTCCCAGTACCATAGCTCAAAGGCATCAGTTCTTTTTCTGTCAACTCTAGTCATGGTACAGCTCACTGATGCATAGCTTGTAATTGTGAAGGCTATGGCCTGAATTAGGCGCACCTTAGTCTCCAGACTGACACTGTTGCTCTTCTGCATTTTGGAGACTTCTACATATCTTGTCAGAGAGCAAAGAGGAATGAGGCATTAGGATTGGAGGAAGACTCATCATTAACCTACATTATGCAGTTGCAACAACTTTGCTTACTGAAACTGAGGAGAACCTGAAGTACTTGCTGCAGAAGGTCATTTGAAGCTCAACATCAAAAAGACGAAGATCCTCACCACTGGGCCAATTGGCAGCACCATAATGGATGGAAAAGAGCTTGAGGTTGTTAACAGTTACAGTTTGCACGGCTCCACAATCAACACTTTTGGTACCAGCAGTCAGGAAATCAAAAGATTAATTGCAATAGGTAAATCTGCCGCCAGAGATCTCTCCAGTGTACCGATAAGCAACAATGTCAGTCTAGAGACTAAAGTGCACCTAATCTAAGTCATGATCTTCGCAATTACTTGCTGTGCATCAGAGAACTGGGCAATAACTAAGATTGACAGAAGTGATACCTTTGAGTTGTGCTGGAGAAGAGTATTGAACATAGCAGGGACCACCAAGAAAAAATAGGTCTGTCTTGGAGAGGGTGATACTGAGATTCTCCTTGGAGGCTAGGATTTTAAACCCCATTTCAAACACTTTGGGCATGTGGCCAGGAGAGACTGGTCCTTGGAGCAGGTGGAGCATGCTTGGAAAGGTGGAGGGACAGCATAAGAGAGGAAGCCCCCAGATAAGATAGATTGATACAGTAACTAGGGCAATGGGAGTAGGTGTGTGGAAGTAAATGAGACTGTCTCAGGACGGATAGGCTTCAGAGCTGTTGTATATAGAGTCACTATGAGTCACAGGTGACTCAACAGCACATGATAACAATTATATATCGTATTATGACTCCCTTGTATAAAAGAGTCACATGACTTGAAATGCATTCACAAGAAGAAAAAAAAATATCACTTTTTCTATAAAGTTAATTTAGGTAAGACCAAGATGCGCCTGTTCCAGCTCATGGTCTTCGCAAGTACTTTCTATACATCACAAAGCTGGACAGTGACTAGGGATGATAGAAAGAGAATTGATACCTTTGAACTGTGGTGCTGAAAAAGAGTGTTGAATATACCATAAACTACCAGGAGAATAAACAGGTTTCTCCTAGAGAGGGTGAAACCAAGCTGCTCCTTGGAGGCAAGGATTCTAAAACTCTGTCTAACATACTTTGGACATGTTGCAAGGAGGCATCAGTGCTTGGAGAGGGACATCATGCTTGGAAGTGTGGAGCAACAGAGAAAGAGAAAGAGAGAAAGACCATTGATAAGATGGATTGATTCAGTGACTGGGTTAACGAGGGTAGGTGTGTCAGAGATAGTAAAATTGGCACAGGACAGAGCAGGTTTCAGGGCTATTGTGCATAGGATCGCTATGAGTTACAAGTGATTCGATGGCACAAAACAACAATAATAGTATTGCTTCAAAGTAGGTTATGAGCCAAAATGCTGCATCTTTAATTTGTTGATACCCTAAACTAAGGGTTTTCACCCCTGGACTTCTAGGAAAACAAACAGATTTATCCTGGAGAGGGTTAAACCGGGTGGCTCCTTGGAGGCAAGGATTCTGAGGCTCCGTCTAACATACTCTGGACATGTTGTAAGGAGGGACCTGTCCTTGGAGAGGGACATCATGCTTGGGAGGGTGGGGGGACAGCGCAGGAGGGGAAGACCCTCTATGAGATGGATTGATTCAGTGACTGGGGTAATTGGGATGGGTGTATCTGAGAAGGTGCGATTGGCACAGGACAGAGCAGAGTTTAGGGCTGTTGTACATAGGGTCGCTATGAGTTGCAAGCAAATTGATGGTGCATAAAAACAACCAACAACAACCCTAAACTAAAGCTACTGCTGTTGAGTAGATTCTGATTCACATCACTCCTTCACTGAGGGGTGCAGGCTGCCTCACCTTTCCCCCCCTGAGTGGCTGATATGTTCAAATCTCTGACCTTTCCGTTAACAGCCCAACCCCAATGCACAAACCCCTCTGGGCTCCTTCCTCGGTCCCCTGTGGTTGTCCTTATGTGCTACTGAGTCAGAACCAACTCACAGATGATCCTACAGTGGGTTTTCACATGCTGGGAATCCTACCGGAGAACAGTGTTTCTCTTTCTCCCTTGGAGACACTGGTGGATTTGAACTGTTTGCCTTTGGGTTGGCAGGACAACTCATTACGCACAAGGCCACCATATTGTTGTTTAATTTTCCTTGATTAATAAGCTCATTGAAGGCAACGTTTTGAAGCATAAGGCCAAGGACGAGTTCACAGAGGGAGCCAAGCTTTGATTAGTATCTACTGACAAAGAAAAGAAAAAATAGGAAGCTGACTACCACGTAGTCAATAAGAGACTTCTCTCTTTCCACTGCCATAAAGTTGGGTCATCATGACCCTCTACCAGTTTCTGAGGTTATAATTCTTTATGGGAGGTGACTGTCCATCTTCTTCCCCTGGAGCACCTGGTGGATTTGAAGCTTGTTCAGGTGACCACATACTGTCCTGTTGACTGTCGCTTTCGGGGGCACATCTGAATGTTAGTAATGCAGACTGCACAAAGTGTCGCAGAATATACACAATTTGCTCATGTTGTATATCATTCTCAAAGGATCCCTGGAAGTACAGTGTGTTATGTGTTGGTCTAACTTCAAGGTCTGTGATTCAAATTCACTACCTCTTCAATGGAAATCCAATGTAGAGTCACCAAGGGCTGCAATTGTCATGAGAGCCATGGCTTTGGTTTATTTTTAACATTATCAGATGTTCATCATTGTAATGCACTGTGGTGCACGAGGCTGATTATTCCAAATGGCTTTCTTAGCCATTAGCTTTTGTTAGATAGAAAAAGAGTTGAGGGCAAGAGAGAGAAAGAAAGAAACTGGTCCTAAAAAATGAACAGGCCTTTATAGTGTGGTCTGAGAGGGGAGCCAAGTGACCAGGAGTGGGGAAAGTCAGGATGGCATGCCCACAATTAGGGGCTGTTTCTTTCTATAGGGGCCTTAGGGAGGCCTAGGGAAGATGGTACTTCTCGGCACTTGGGGTCATTCATTAACTTGGGCCTGGGCTTTTGTGACCAGGTCCAGAGCCTTATCATAATTTATTATTTGGTCTGGTCTTTGTCCTGTCTGCCCTTGACACCATCAGATTTCTCAGGAAGTGATAAGCCCTGGGGGCAACTTTCCTCCAGCTTTGGTTTTGCCCCATGGCTGGGTGGTTCTCTGTTAATGACATGAATGAGGTGAATATCACCCTTTAGATGAAAATGTGCAAACACCTTTTGGGTGTAGACTACTAACAAGGGGATTAGCAGTCTTGCTTAAATTGGAGCTGCAGGGACAGAACATGGGACTCTCATTACCATCAATAAAGAAAAATCAAAGAGTTCAGGATACATCCATTTGGACCAGAGATTCCTGTGTGAGACAGCCCAGGACCAAGAGCAAAGGAGCGGCAGCAGAGGGGACAGAGAACCACAGCCTGGCAGGGACAGAGCTGAAGGAGACCTGCCGCTCTGGAGTCAGAGCTAAGACCCTTCACCTAAGCTTCCTGGAGGACTTGGGAAGGTGGGAGAGATGCCATAATTGCCCTGAATAGAAGAACTATCATTGCTGATGTCGGATGGATCCTGACTGAAAGTAAAGAATACTAGAAGAATGTCTATTTATGCCTCATGGATTATGCAAAGGCATTTGACAGTGTGGGTCATAACAAGTTATGACTAACATTGAGAAGAATGAGAGTCCCAGAACATTTAATTGCGAAATCTATACCTGAACCAAGAGGCTGTTGTGCGAACAGAGCAAGGGAACACTGCATGGCTTAAAATTAAGAAGGGAGTGCATCCTCTCTCCATACCTATTCAACCTGAATGTTGATCTGGACTTTGTGAAGAAGAATGTGGAATCAGGATTGAAGGAAGACTCATCAATAACCTGTGTTTTGCAAGTGACAGTGACACAACCTGCCTTGCTGAAAATGAGGAGAACTTGAAGCATTTGTTTCAGGAAATCAAAGAATACAGCCTTCAATATGGATTGCATCTCAATGTCAAGAAAACAAAGATTCGTTGGACCAAGAAGCAATATCATAATGTTGTTGTTATGTGCCGTCGAGTCGCTTGCGACTCATAGCAACCCTATGTACAACAGCCCTAAACTCCGCTCTGTCCTGTGCCAATCGCACTGTCTCTGACACTCCCATCCCAATTATCCCAGTCACTGAATCAATCCACCTCATAGAGGGCCTTCCTCTCCTGCGCTGTCCCTCCACCCTCCCAAGCATGATGTCCTTCTCCAAGGACCGGTCTCTCCTCACAACATGTCCAAAGTATGTTAGATGGAGCCTCAGAATCCTTGCCTCCAAGGAGCCACCCGGCTTAACCCTCTCCAGGACAAATCTGTTTGTTTTCCTAGCAGTCCATGGTATTCTCAATACTCTTCTCCAGCACGACAGCTCAAAGGCATCAATTCTCCTTCTATCCTCCTTGGTCATTGTCCAACTCTCTGATGCATAACAAGTGATTGCGAAGACCATAGCCTGTATCAGATGCACCTTAGTCTCCAGAGAGACACCATTGCTCTTCAGTACTTTGGAGAGGTCCCTAACAGCAGACTTTCCCATGGCAATGAACCTTTTAATTTCCTGGCTGCTGGTGCCAAGACCGTTGACTACAGAGCCAAGCAAACGAAAGCTGTGTACAATCTCAATCTCTTCACCATCCATCCTGATGCTGCCAATTGGTCCAGTGGTGAGAATCTTTGTCTTCTTGACATTGAGCCTCAATCCATATTGTAGGCTGCAGTTATAGATAGAGAAAAGATTAGAACTGTCAACAATTTCATTTTACTTGGATCCACAAGCAATACCCTTGGTACCTGCAGTCAGGAAATCAGAAGACGTATTGCACTGGCAAAGTCTGCAGTTAGGGACCTTTCCAAATTATTGAGGAGTGATGATGTCAGTTTGAGGACTAAGTTTGCATCTGATTCAGGCCATGGTCTTTCCAATCAGTTCCTATGCATATGAGAGATGGAAAATTAGTAAGGATGACAGAGACTCAAAGTTTTTGAGCTGTGTTGTTGGGGAAGAAGACTGAACATTCCATGGACTACCAAAAGAATAAGCAAATATGTCTTGGAGAAAGTGCAGCCAGAGTGCTCCACGGAGGCAAAGATGATAAAGCTTCAGGCATGTTGTAGGGAGAGACTATTTCTTGGAGAGGGAAATCATACTTGGAAAGGCAGAGGGTTGGTGAAGGAGAAGACCCTCAACCAGATGGGTTGACACAGGGCCTGCAGCAGTGGGCTCTAGTGTGTCAGGAAGTGTAAGGATGGCACAGGATACAACATGGTTCAGATCTGTTGTTTAGAGAATTGCTGTAAGTTGTACTCGACTCGACAGCTCCTAACAACAAGAGGAACTGTAGGGAGCTCTGGTGGCTTAGTGGTAAGAAGTTGTGCTGCCATCCGAAGACATATCGTTTGAACCCTCCAATTGTTGCACAGGAGAAGGTTGGAAAATTTCCTTCCATGCAGTTTATTGCCTCTGAAGACACATGAGAGCATCGGTTATGGCCAGTTCCAAACTGATGGGACCCAACAACACAACCGAGGAGCTGTGTGACAATGGCCTAAAGCTGTGAAGCTGAAGGTCAAAGGGCCTGTGAGCACACCTGGGAAGTTGTGCTGACTGAAAAATCATGTCTCCTAGCTGAAGTGTCTCGGTCATTTCTTGGGTGGTGAGGTGAGGTGGTGGCACAGGGAGAGGCTGGGACTGGTACCTCGGAAGAAGGATGCATCTTCCACTTCTGAAATCACAGGCTTCGGAAACCCTATTAACAACCGAGCACAGTGTGTCAGGGCTGTGTCACTTCTCCATACCCATTCTATCTGTACGTTGAACAAATCATTCAAAAAGCTGGACTACATAAGAATGTGGCATCAGAATAGGAAGAAGATTCATCAACAACCTGCATTAAGCAGATGGCACAGCTTTGCTTGTTGAAAGTGAGGAGGACTTGAAACACTTGCTAAGGAAGATCAAAGACAACAACAGCCTTGAATATATAGATTTCATATCAACATCAAGAAGTCAGAAATCCTCACCAGTGGGCTGATAAGGAACATCATGAAAATGGAGAAAATATCCACATTACCAACAACTTAGCCTACTGGGATCCACAATCAACACCTTTGGCAACAGCAGCCAAGAAAGTAAAAGACATGTTGTAATGGGAAAGTCTACTGTCAGGCACCTTTCCAAAGTACTGAGGAGCAATGATGTCCATTTAAAGACTAAGGTTCCCCTGACTCAGACCATGGTCTTTTCCGTCACCAGCTAGCTATGCATCTGAGAACTGGAAAATGAATAAGGATCACGGAAGAATAATCTTCTGCCTTTGAGCTGTGGTGCTAGAGAAGAGCACTGAACACACCATAGACTGCCAAAAGAACAAACAGATATGTCTTAGAATAAGCACACCCAGGGTGCTTCTTGGAGGCAAGGATGGTGAAGCTTTATCTCACATACTTTGGGAATGTGGTTAGGAGGGGCTATTCCTTGGAAAGGGACATTATGCTTGGAAAGGTGGAGGGTCAGCGAAAGAGAGGAAGCCATCCACAAGATGGACTGATATGGTGAGAGCCGCAATGGGCCCAAGTGTGTCAGATGATGAAGACAGCACAGGATAGGACAGGGTTCAGATCTATCTGTTCAGAAGGTTGCTGTGAGTTGTCTCCATGGCCCCTAACAACAATAACAACAAGACCTAAAGTGTAACCTGCTAACTTCTTTAACATACTCCATATCATGGGCGTGGTTTGGGCGTGAATGTCTATGAAGGAACAATGCACCACGGGGCCTGGGAGGGCCAGTTAGTGTTAGAATCAATAGAGGTCGATGTGGGGAAGCTAGAGGCTTGTCTGACATCAGAGGAGTAAGTAGTTTTGTGGCTGTAGATGATGTTGATGGGGACTGTGGAGTAGAGCTAATAGAGGTCACATGCAGTTGCTGTTTTCACACATATTGATCTAAACATCGCCATAGAGCAAGCTGTGTCCTAGTCTACATGTAAGTCTATATTGATGCCAGAGTAGTGAACTTTGATGTATAGAAAGTGTGACGAAGTTCAACATTAATACACACAATAAATGAACTATGAACACATCCTGCAGCAAGCATGACTCCAATTTCATTGTTGTAACAGTGATGATGACAAAAAAGAGACCAGATTGGTAAATATATTGACAAAAGTAGGCAAACATATGAAAGCTATTTTTAAAAAGATATATTTATGTTAGAACTGATTTATGATAGGGTTGTCAGAACAGGACCTTTGAACTCTGGGGTCCAGCTTGACCTAAGACAACGCTGAACTTGGATAAAAATAAAATACATACAATTGGTAGGAATCTGGTCAATTTTTTTTAAATTTTATTGTATTAATTTCAATTAACATTTACAGAGATTTTGGATTTCCATTCATTCATTGTTGCACTTTTCTCCCTGCCCACCCCCCAACCCCACGCCGGAATATGGTAAAATTTTGAAGGCAATAAAATACATGTGTAGTTAAGTTACTTTGCTTCATTGACAATGCTTTGTGATTTTGCAGTATGTCTTTTCTTGGCCAGGAAAACACCCCCCCCCCCTTTTTTCCCCATACTGGTCTTCGCCATAGTCTTTCCTGTAGGTGGCGCCATGTGCAGCTGTGTGGGTCTCCCTGGGCCTGCAGCTTCACCTCCTTCCTCACAGGCAAGGCCACGGTCTTCCCTAGACAGCTGTGCCAGCAAGCTGTGCACACAGAGCTGCCACCGAGCTCTTGTAGGACCTGCAGGAAGTTAGACTGATTTCTAATTGGTCCTTGAGGCGACCCTCGTGTGTCTATCCACACCCCTCTGGGTTGTTTTGAATGCTGTCTTGGAGAACTGTTCCTTGAGTTTCTCTAGTCATCCATTCCCTGTCCTGTGGACTGACAGGGAGAGCTTCCTAGCCTGTACTGTTGATTCTCTAGTGCCTGCGACTGTGTGACCAGAGAGGTTACAGAGGCTACAAGGGCTTGTACGCCTCTGGCATCTGGCATCTGTGACAGGCAGTGAGTGAGCGCGTTGTGAGGGAGGTGGTTTATTCGTCACCTGAGGATCTGTTCTGGGCTGGCACTGGCAGCTATGGTAGACACAGTTCCTGCCTGCAAGCAGCTCACCACCTCGTCAGAGATGGACTTCCTAGGTGTTGACACGTAGACACCATCCCATTACAACGCCCTGGGTTTCAAAGTAGAACTACTCCATAGAATTATCAAGGTTGTCAACTTTTTGAAGCAAATTGCCAGACCTGTTTGTCCAGGTGCCTTCTGTGGAGGTTTGAACCACCAACAGTTTGATTACTAGTCCAGTGATTAATCATTTTTACCATTCAGAGATGCTTGAAAGAGAGAGAAAATGACAGTGAACATTTACCTCTGGGATGTCTAGGGAGTTCTCATGGCAGAGTCCAGGGGAGCTGTGTTGCTCCCCCAAAGGTGGCGCCTCTCTGTTGGCTCATTCCACCAGCTGTTCCTCCAGAGAAAGGGCAAACTCCTTCAGTGTGAATCAGTCTGGGAAAAACCCACGGGAGGGTCAGCTATGAGTCAGACCTAACTCAATAGGAATGAGTGAGTGAATGCTGCACTCTGAAACAGGGTCACTCCTCACAATACTGAATTATGATGTGTACCGCTTTGTCCCCCCATCCACTACCCAAAGGACAAGTGATATCCACCTCAGGATATTGAAGAAGATGGGACACATCTTTCATTTTTCTCTAGAATTTAATGTTCCTAGGGTATTGTTTACTTTTCAGGTACCTAGTATTTGTCCTTGAATTCTTAAGATGTTTATTATCTCACTTTATCTATAAGTGATGATTTATTTTTACCTTGTATGTTGCTGTTCTTGCATACCACAGAGTCAGCACCGACTCATAGCTGACCCCGTAGTAAGTTGTCAGAGGCAATCAATTACATAAGAGATTACCCAAATCTCTCCTGTGAAGCAGCTGGTGGATTCAAACATTTGAGTTGGCAGCACAATTCCTTACCACTAATTCACCAGAACTCCTTTCAACTTGTGTTATTGTGACCTTATGTACAATAGTTCTGAACCCTGCTCTATCTTGAGCCAATTTGCCTCCGACGCACACCTACCCCCATTACCTCAGTCACTGAATCAATCCATCTCATCGAGGGTCTTCCCCTCCTGCACTGTCCCTCCACTCTCCCAAGCATGATGTCCCTCTCCAAGGACTGTCAGACAGAGCTTCAAAATCCTTTCCTCCAAGGAGCCTGGTTTCATCTTCTCTAGGACTGTCCTGTTTGTTCTCTTAGCACTCCATGGCATATTCAATACTCTTCTGCAGTGTAGATGTATGTTTATTGAAAAAAAAATAATCTATTCATTGCTTTCCTGTGATGACTTCTCCAATTTTCTCTAACAGATGAATTAACATATCCACATCATGACTTCTACCTCTAACAAAACTGATTTCATTTTGTTTTTTGTTATAGTGGTTTCAGAGTCTTAGTAATTTTTTGTTTTTCTTTTATGTTGGTTTGCATACAAAATTCATATACTCTGTTTCACTCATGTACATTGTGTTTCACACATTACCTTATTCACATCTTTTTCATATGATCATTCTATACATAGTGTTTTATAAAATTTATAAATTATAAAATTAATCACCATTGATCTGTGCCCCCGATTACCCCAATTTCAGGTCCCCACTGGATTTTTCCTACTTCTTTCACCCCCTCCTTCCACCCACCAAATTCTGTGACCCTATGACTTTCCTCCTCCCCACACTTGCCCCCCAGCTACCTTCTTGTCCTTCTTTGGACCCTTGTTAACATCCTGCTAGTCATCCTTCTATTTTTACAATAACGGTCTTAGACAGTATTTGTCCTTATGAAACTCACTTTATTCACTCAGTGTAATGCTCTCAGGAACAATAATTTAAAAAACACTATATAACACAGAGAGAGGAGAGCATTACACTGAGTGAACATAGGGTCGTTATGAGTCGCAAGCGACTTGGTGGCATATAACAACAACATTGTTCCTGAGTGCTATGCAGTATTCTATTGTGTGAATGTACTACAGTTTCTTAATTCATTCTTTGTTGATGGCCATTTGGGCTGTTTCCATGGTCTTGCTATTGTGAATAATACTCTTATGAACATCAGTGTACAAATCTCCATTTGTGTATCAGTTCTATTTTCCTTGAGGTATATTCCCAACAGTGGAATAGCTGGGTCATGTGGAATTTCTATGTTCAGCTTTTTATGAAAATGCCAAACTGCCTTCTAGAGTGGTTATATCATTTTATAATCCCACCGATAGTGTTTGAAGGTTCTGATCTCTCCACAACCTCTCCAACATTTATTGTTTCTTGTCTTATTAAACTTTGCCACTGCTACTGGGCTGAGATGGTTATCTCATTGTGGTTTTGATTTGCATCTCTCTTATTGCAAGTGATTTTAAGCATTTCTTCATGTGCCTGTTGGCCATCTGAAAGTCTTCCTTTGTGAAAAGTCTTTACATGTCTTTTGCCCATTTTGTAATTGAGTTATCAGACGTTTTCTTGTGGAGGCCCTGTAGGATTCTGTAAATTTTCAAACTTTGTCAGAAATGTCGTTGCTAAATATTTTATCTCAATAAGTAGATTTACTTTTCACCCGACTGGAAAACGTCTTTGACACACAATGGGACTTCATTTTTAGAAAGTTCTATTCACTCCAGTTGTGCATTTCTGGCTGTATTTGCTCACATCTTTCTTTATACCATAGACGAGGCCTTCCAAGTTTGTTCCCATTTTGTCTCATAATCGTTATGGTTTGGGACTTTACCTTTATGATCTATCTTGAGTTCAATTTTGTGGATGGCAAGAGGTATGGATCCTGTTTCAATTTTCTGAAGTTAGTCATCTAGTTTTGCCAGTACCATTTGTTGAAGAGCTTGTTATTTCCCCATTTGATAGGCTTGATTCCTTGTTGAATATCAGTTGATCATAGGTTGTTGTTGTTGTTGATTGCCGTCGAGTTGAGCACAACTCATAAAGACACTATGAACAAAAGCCCTAAAGCCTTTCTATAACTATCATCATTTCTCAAAGTTCATAGAGTTTCCAGAGGCGTGTTGTTTAGGAAATGGATGTCACTCTTGCTTCCAAACCTGTCTTAAACTGGGAGCTCCACCAAACACTGTCGACCATGGGTAACCGTTATGGCATTTGACACAAGGTTCAGCATCACAGCAACCCCAGGTTACCTCAGCACAGCAAATTGACAGAAGAGTACTATACCACTTAGAAAAATGTTTCTCCAAAATATAATAACAACTGAATTTTAAATACAAAGGCCTTCTACAAGGTCTTGTTGACTCTAAACAAGAGGTTTAAATAAAAAACAACTAATATGATATGTTGTTGTTGTTGTGTGCCATTGAGTCAGCTACAACCAATAGCAACTCTATGTACAGCAGCTCTGAATCTTTCCCTGTCCTGAGCCAGTCTCACTAGTTTTTGTAGGATATTAAAAAAAAAAATCCAAGAAAGATAAAAATTCTCATGCATGGAAAGACTTCAGATGTCTCTAAAAGCTGCATCTACAAGTGAACTATGTCCATTTCTCCCTATTTAGATTTTCTTTACATGTTTTGGAACCTCTTTGTACTTTGTTCATTGTGACTAGTAAGTTAAAGGGAAGGGCTGTCGGGGTACCTTCGTATTTCTCCTTACCATGAATCCCTGGGCCAGCTACTCTTCCTTCCTTTCTTATTTACTTTTCCATATTTATAGTAATTACTTCCAAAAAAATCTATATATTTTAATATAAAAAATTATGCTAAGCCATTTTGAAAAAAAAACCCAACTAAAGTGAGGTTCACAATTTTAAATAAAAAAGGAAAACAAATATTAGAGGAAAAAACCCACTGTTTTTGTGAAAAACAATGTATCCAAACTTTGTAAATAAATCAGTATAAAATTTAAAAAAAGAAAAATTATTTCAATAAACCAAAATATGTGATCACCACATATAAAAAGTTCCATGTCTGGTGCATTAGGTAAGTAGGTTAATTTCTTTCTTTCTTTTTTCCGATGGAGTTTGAAATTTTTTTAATTGATATTTTAATGTAAGTTTACAGAAAACTTGAATTTTCATTCATTCACTGTTGCACATTTTCCTCCCTACCGCCCCCCCCCCAATTAACTTTTCTCTTTAAAAAGATTCTTTCATTGGTGCACACTGTAAGTGGGTTAATTTCTGAGTTCTCAATTCTGTTCTGTTGGTCCATGTGTCTGTCATTGTACCAGTACCATACTGGTTTAGTTAATACAGCTGCATAGTAGGTTTTGAGATCAGAGAATGCTATGCCTCCCACTTCTTTGTTGTTTTTCAAAAGTGCTTTGTTTATTTGGGGTCTCTTCCCCTCCACCCAGATAAACTTGTCAATTCCCTTTTCAATCTCTTTGAAAAAAGAATTTGGAGTCTGTACTGAGAGTGCATTAATTATGTAGATTGTTTTTGTTAGCATTGTCGTTTTCATCATATTAAATCTTCCTATCCATGAATCACTCTTGGTACCAGCAACCAGGAAATCAAAAGATGAATTGAATTGGGAAAATCTGCTGTCAGGGATCTCTCCAGAGTACTGAAGAGCGATGATGACAGTCTGAAGATTAAGGTGCACCTTATCCAGGCCGTCGTCTTTGCAATTACTTGCTATGCATCAGAAAGCTGGACAATGACTAGAGATGATAGGAGAATTCATGCCGTTGAGCTGTGGTGAGAGAACAGACAGATTTGTCCTGGAGAGAGTGAAAACAGGCTGCTACTTGGAGGCTAGAATTCTGGAGCTTCATCTGACATAGTTTGGGCATGTTGCACAGAGGAACCAGTCCTTGGAGGGGGGCATCATGCTTGGGAGGGTGGAGGAATAGAGCAAGAGGAAGTGCCTGGATAAGATGTAGTGACTCAGTGACTATGGTAATGGGGTTAGGCGTGTCAGAGATAATAAGGTTGGCTCAGGATAGAGCAGGGTTCAGAGTTGTACGTAGGGTCACTCTGAGTTGCAAGCGACTTAACAGCACATACAGCAACAACCACATCCATGAACAGGAAACATTTTCCCATTTATTTAAGTCTCTTATTGCTTCTCCAAGTAGTGTTTTGTAGTTTTCTTTATGAAGGCTGTGTCTCTAGTTAGTTTTATTTCCAAGTATCTCAACTTGTGGTTAGCTAATGTAAATATTGATTTCTTTGTTTCTTTCTCTGTTTTCTTTGTTAGGGTAGAGGAATACCACTGATTTTTGTATATTGATCTTGTCACTCTACAAAATTGGTCTACTAGGTCTAACAGGTTTTTTTATTATTGTTGTTGAATTCTTAGGGTTTTCTGAGTTGTTGTTGTTATGTGCCATCGAGTCGCTTGCAACTCATAGCAACCCTATGTACAACAGCCCTAAACTCTGCTCTGTCCTGTGTCAATCGCACTGTCTCTGATACACCCATTCCAATTGCCCCCAGTCACTGAATCAATCCACCTCATAGAGGGCCATCCCCTCCTGCGTCCTCCCTCGACCCTCCCAAGCATGACGTCCCTCTCCAAGGACCGGTCCCTCCTTAAAACATGTCCAAAGTATGTCAGATGAAGCCTCAGGATCCTTGTCTCCAAGGAGCATCCTGGTTTAACCCTCTCCAGGTTGAATCTGTTAGTTTTCTTAGCAATCCATGGTACCCTCAATACTCATCTCCAGCACCACAGCTCAAAGGCGTCAATTCTCCTTCTAGCCTCCTTAGTCATTGTCCAACTCTCCGATGCACAACAAGTGATTGCAAAAACCATGGCCTGTATCAGACACACCTTAGTCTCCAGAGACACACCATTGCTCTTCAGTACTTTGGAGAGGTCCCTAACAGCAGACTTTCCCATCGCAATACGTCTTTTAATTTCCTGGCTGCTGGTGCCAAGAGTGTTGACTGTGGAGCCAAACAAACTAAAGCTGTGAACAATCTCAATCTCTTCACCATCCATCTTGATGCTGCCAATTGGTCCAGTGGTGAGAATCTTTGTCTTCTTGACATTGAGCCTCAATCCATACTGAAGCTTGCAGTCCTTGACCCTCTGCAGCAAGCACTTCAGGTCCTCCTCAGTTTCAGCAGGCAGGGTTGTGATCTGCGTAACACAGATTGTTGATAGATCTTCCACCAATTTTGACTCCACACTTCTCCTTATAGAGCCCAGCCTTCGGGATAATCTCTTCTGCATACAGGTTGAAAAGGTATGGAGATAGCACACATCCCTTGCGTATGCCCTTCTCAATTTTGAACCATGCAGTGTTTCTTTGCTCTGTTCTGACAACTGCCTCCTGATCTAAGTATAGGTTTCTCATTAGCACGATCAAGTGTTCTGGGATTCCCATTCTTCTCAGAGTCACTGACAGTTTTGTTATGATCCATATAGTCAAACGCCTTTGCATAATCAATGAAACACAGATAGACATTCCTCTGGTATTCCTTGCTTTCAGCTAAGATCCATCTAACATAGTCTGCGTATAGTGACAGTTTAATCATCTCTTTGCCCGTCTGGATACCTCTTATTTCCTTCTCTTGTCCTATTGTCCTAGTAAGCACTTCCAATACAATACTCAAAGTGTTGTAATGGGGCTTCCTTGTCTGGTCCCTGTTCACAAGGGGATTGCCTAAATTTAGTCTTACTCCTTTGAAAATGACATTAGCTCTTGATTTTGTATATATGCTTTTCCCAACATTGAGGACATTCCCTTCTATTCCTATTTTTCTAAGTATTTTAATAAAAAATGGTTGTTGGATTTTTTCAAAGGCCTTTTAGGCCTGACTTGATAGGATCACATGATTTTGGTTCTTTGCTTTGTTAATCATTAAGTTGATTGTTTTTCTTAGGGTGCACCATCCTTGAATATTTGTCATGAATCTACTTTGTCATGATGAATTCTTTTTCATCATGTGCTGTTGGATTCTATTGACTAAGATTTTGTAAGTATTTTTGCATCTATATTTTTGAGAGATATTGCTCTGTAGTTTTCTTTTTTTTTGGTAATGTGTTTGCCTGGCTTTTTGTATGATGGTTATAATTACATCAAAATATAACTCTGAGAGTGTTCCTTCTTCTTTCTATTTTTTAAAATAATTTAAGTGGAATTGGTGATAGTTCTCTGAATGGGAAAATTCAGCTGTGATGCCATCTGCACCAGGACTTCTTTTTGTGGGGGAGTCTTTTCATGACCTGATCAACTTTTTCTTTTGAGACTGGTCTGCTCAAGTGTTTGTTCTATATCTATCAGTGTCAATATGGGTAGGATTTGAGTTTCAAGGAATTAGTCCATTTCCTCTAGATTTTCAAATTTATCATAGTATAACTTTTCATGAGTATGCAAAAGCATTTGACTATGGATCATAACAAGTTGCGGCTGACATTGAGAAGAAGTGGAATACCAGAGCACTTGATTGTGTTCATGCAAAATCTATACCTGGACCAAGAGTCTGTTGTGTGAACAGAGCAGTGGAATACTGTATGGTTGAAAATTAAAAAGGAAGTGTATCAGGGTTATATTTTCTCTCCATACCTATTTAATCTGTATACTGAGCAAATTATTTGCAAAGTTGGACTCTGTCAAGCAGAATGTGGCATCACAATTGGAGGGAGACTCATCAATAACCTGCATTTTGCAAGTGACACAACCTTGTTTTGCTGAAAGTGAGGAAGACTTGAACACTTGTTATAGAAAATCAAGGAATGCAGCCTTCCATGTGGAATGCATCTCAATGTCAAGAAAACAAAGATTCTTACCACTGGACTGATATGCAATATCGTGATGGATGGAGAAGACATTGAAACTGTCAATACTTCATCTAGTTTGGATCAGCAACTAACATCATTGGTCCCAGCACTCAGGAAATAAGAAGACACATTGCACTGGGAAAATCAGTAGTTAGTGATTTCTCCAAATTATTGAAGTGCAAGGATATGAGTTTGAGGATTAAGGTGCATCTGATTCAGGCCATGGTTTTTCCAGTCACTTGCTATGCATGAGAGTTGGACAATGAATATGGATGACAGAAGAAAAAAATGATGCCTTTGAGCTGTGGTGTTGGAGAAGAGCACTGAACATCCCATGGACTGCCAAAAGAACAAACAAGCATGTCTTAGAGAGGGTGCAGTTGGAGTGCTCTTTGGAGGCAACGATGATGAATTAGGCTTTGCTTCACATACTTGTTGCTAGGAGGGGCTATTTCTTGGAGAGGAGCATGATGTTTGGAAGAGTGGAGAGTAGGCAAAAGATAGGAGACCAGGTGGACACACATGGTGACTGCTGCAATGGGCTCTAGTGTGTCATGAAATGTGAAGGTAGCACAGGATAGGACAGGGTTCACATCTGTTGTTTACAGGGTTGCTATGATTCATAGTTGACTTGACGGTGCCTAACAATGACAACTAGCTTTTCATAATATTTCAGTATCATCACTTAGAATTAATCTTGTTCTGTTTTGATGCCTCCTCTATCATTTCTTATTTGAGTTATTTGTACCTTCCCTTTCTTTTCATTTGTTAGGCTTGCCAATGTTTTGCGTATTTTATTGACTCTTTCAAAAACCAGTTCCTGGTCTCGTTGAGGGTGTCAATTGTTTTTTCTCTTTTCTGATTGATTTCACCTCTTGTCCTTATAATTTCCTTCTAGAGGTTGTGGGGTTAAATTGTTCTTTTTCTAACTTATAAAGGTTTTGAGTTAGATTAATTTTGCTTCTTTCTTCCTTTTTAATATGTTTACTTATTGCTATACACTATTCCTTGAGGACTGTCTTAGCAGTATCCCAGAGGTTTTGGTTTATTGTTTCTGAAATCTTTCTGATTTATTTATTATTTTTTTAAATTTTTTTTTTTAGTTCTTCTATAACCCAGTCATGGGTTCTTGATGTTGTGTACCATCGAGTCAAAACTGACCAGTAAATCACACAGGAGGAGATGGGTTCTAGTAGGGTGTTATTTAGCTTCCTTGTGAGTGGCTTTATAAGCTTTATCCTCTTGTCATTAGTTTCTACTTTTGGTATTGTGGTCTAAGAAGATATGTTGTATTATATCAATGGTTTTTAATTTGTTGATGTTTGTATCCTACAATATTATCAATTCTGGAAAATGTACCATGTGCATTTGAGAAGACAATAAATTGACTTAAAGTTGGGGCAGAACCCTGAATACATGCACTAGACTGAGATGGCTGCTTGTATAGTTTAGATCTTTTGTATCTATGTTGTTTCTTTCGAGTTGACCTATCCTTTGATGAAAGTAATGAGTTAAAGTCTATCACTATTTTTTTATTTTTTATTATTTCGGTGTGAGTGTACCGTCAAATCAGATCTGATGGGTACAGGAGGAGATTGTCCCTCCTTCCTCGGCAGAGCATCTGGTGGATTCGAACCGTGCGCCTCTGGGATTGTAGTTGCAGCTCCTTACCACTAGGCCACCAGAGCTCCCCTAAAGTCTATCACTATTGTGATCCTATTTCTTTCTTCAAGTCTGTTAACCATCGTTGTATGTATTTTGCAGGTCTATAATTTGGGGTGTAGATGTTGACCAAGGTTATATCTTCTTGATCTATTTTGCCTTTGTTGTAGTTGTTGATTGCCTTCAGGTTGAGCACAACTCATAGCAACCCCACGAACAAAAGGCCTGAAGCCCCTTCTACAACTATTGACATTTATAAAAGTTCATAGAGTTTCCAGAGGCATGTTATTTAGGAAGTGGATGCCACTCCTGTTTCCAAACCTGTCATAGTATGTTATTATTGTTATATACCATTGAATCAAATGTGATGTATAGCGACCCTATGTACAGCAGCTCTTAACCTTGCCCTGTTCTGAGCCAGTCTCACAAATTCGAACACACCAACCCCACTGTGCTAGTTACTGTGTCAGTCTATCTCATCCAGGGTCTTCTTCTCCTGCACTGTCCATCTATCCTTATGAGCATGATGTCTTTCTCCAAGGACCAATCTCTCCTGCCCACATGCCTAAAATAGGTGAGGTGAAGCTTCAAAATCCTAGCCTCCAAGGATAGACTTGGTTTCACCCTCTCCAAGACAGATCGATTTGATTTCTTGGCAGTCCATGGTATGTTCAAGACTCTTCTCCAGCACCACAACTCGAAGGCATCTATTCTTCACTGTCATCCTTAGTCATTGTCCAACTCTCTGAAGCATAACAAGTAATTGAGAAGACCATGGCCTGGATTAGGCGCACCTTTGTCTCTAGACTGACATTACTGCTCTTCAGCACTCTGGAGAAATCCATGACAGCAGATTTTCCCAATGCAATTCATCTTCTGATTTCCTGACTTCTAGTGTTAAGTGTTGATTGTGGATCCAAAGAATCTGTAATTGCCTTTAATCTTTAGACAATGCCCTTCTTTATCTTTTATGGTGGTTTTCACCTTGAGGCCTATTTTATCAGAGATTAGTATTGACACTCCATTTCTGTGGGTGCCATTTGCTTCCTATAGTTTTTCAGACTCTGGTTTTTAATCTTTTTCCTTGTTTCTTTGACATGTGACTGGTAGGCAACATATTGATGAGCTTTGATTTATTTTTTTGTAATCCATTCTGCTACTCTTTTCCTCTCATTTGGCACAATTTAATCCACTCACATTAGTGTAATAATTGACAGGACAGGTTTTATTGCTGACATTTTTGCTGTTTCTTTTTCTATTACTTCTGGTTATAATTGTCCACCGACTCACCTTTGGTATCTCTGTGTAAAGGACTTTCCTTAAAATTTCTTGTAGAGTTATTCTTGTTTTTACAAATTCCTTAAGTTACTTCTTTTCTGCCAATGACCTAATTTCTCCTTCATATTTGATGTGTTTTGATTTGTTGGGTAAAGGATCCTAGACTCACATTTGTTTTCTTTCAATCTTCTGTAAATGCCATCCCATAGTCTTCTTGTTCACATAGTTTCTGCTGAGAACTTAGAATTTAATCTAATTGGTTCTCCTTTGTAAGTGTGTCTGGTCTTCTCACACTGCTTTTAGTATTCTTTCCTTATCTTTGATTTTGTTGTTATTTGCTATGGTATGTCTTGATGTTTTTCTCTTGAGATATAGTCTCTCCGTATAGTCCTTTACGGAGGAGGGCAGCTCACTATGCTAGGAGTCTTTTCTGGTCCAGTGCAGGGAGAAATCTCACCTTTCTTAAGTCCTTCCACTTCTCTGTACTGCAGCGCAGGCATGAAGCAGTCTTGCTTGAGGGCTGCCTGCCTCTTCTAAAGTTTGTAATTGTCCTTGGTGTAACCGTGTGACCCAAGACCAACTTCCACCTGGCTTGCTACACTCTCTCTATCAAGGGTGGAGGTGTTGGAAACAGAGCCCCAACCCTTTATGCAGCTGCCCTCTCAGGTCTCCAGTAACCTGTTAGGAATCTCTCCTGCCTGCATCCACACCTTCTAAAATTTATTGTCTTAACACTGTAAGTCTTTTGAGGGCAAGACCATATTCCACCTACCTTAGGAGTTCTCTTGTTCTGCACCTTTACCTTTGTTATTTATACATAATGGGCAATGAATATTGAATGAAATAAAATATTATAATACTATCCATGTGAAGTTGCATGTTTTAAAGTTCATGCTTATAGAACATAGTCAATAACTTCAGTATCAACTGCAAGGATTTTTGTTTGATATGCTGTGTGCCGTTGAGTTGGAACTGACCCATTGCTGACCCTCTGGTGGGTTTTCAGGGGCAGTTAATCACATGGGAGGAGATTGCCCATCTTTCTCCCACAGAGCAGCTGGTGGATTCTAATCAAGTGCGTTTGGAATTGCAGCACAAATTCTTACCACTAGGCCACCAGAGCGCCCCCCTGTTTGATACAGTCTATGAACATCTGTCTAGTAACTGCTTTTCCAATACATATGTAAAAGTTTGGGGATATGTTTGGGTTCAGACTTGGAAAATTCTTTTCCAAGTTTCCTTCTTGCTATTTACTTATGACTATTAATGTGCTGCTCTTATTTCCTGGTTTCTTCTCTGTTCTTGAAGAAACATCTTCCTATCAATTTAGCTATTAAAATACCTATCTTTTTAAGTGCCAGAGAGTGTAACTGATTCTGGAGACTCAGAGGTGGCACAATAGATTTTGAATGTACTTTATGAGGAGGAATGTGGCATCAGGATTGGAAGAAGACTCATCAATAACCTACGTTATTCAGACCTTGCTCACAGAAACTGATGAAGACCTGAAGCGATTGCTGCAGAAGGACTGCAGTGTTCAGTATGGATTGAAGCTCAACCTTAAGACAAAGATTTTCACCACTGAGCCATGTGGCAGCACCATGATAGATGAACCCAAGACTGAGGCTGTCAATAATTTCAGCTTGCTTGGTTTCACAATCAACACGGTTCCACAATCAACACTGTTGATAGCAGCAGTCAAATAATCAAAAGATGAATTGCTCTGGGGAGAGTTACTGTAAGGGACCTCTCAAAAGTGCTGAAGAGCAATGGTGTCAGTCTGGAGACTACACCTGATTCAGGCCATGGTCTTCACAATTACTTGCTATGTATTGGAGAGTTGTCCAATGACCAAAGATGATTACAAAAAAATTGATGCCTTTGAGTTGTGGTATTAAGCACACCATAGACTGCGAAAAGGTTTCTCCTGGAGAAGGTGAAATCAGGCTAATTCCTTCCTTGGAGGCAAGGATTTTGAAGCTCTGTCTCACATACTTTGGACATGTAGCCAGAAGGGACTAGTCTCTGGAGAAGGACATCATGCTCAGAAGGGTGAAGGCATAGTGCAGGAGAGGAAGACCCTGGATAAGATGGATTGACACAATAATTGGGAAAATGGGAGTAGGTGTGTTGGGAGACAGGGAAACTGGTTCAGGATAGAGCTGATTTCAGAGCTATTGTATACATAGGGCAGCTATGAGTCACAGGCAACTCGAGGGCTCATTAACAATAACCCAACACAAAGTTCAAATCCATGTAGATGTTCCTTGATTGTAAGGCTTGGCAAGGTTTCTGAAAGGTCACAGGCTGATCTGTAGTATGGGGGAAATCACAACTTAAGGAAGGCAGCCACTCAGCTGCCATCCACACACCTTACGTGCACTGACCCGCAACTGTTGCACTCCCTGATCTTAGTTTACCTTCTGGATCCACAGGTCGCACCAGAGACATTTCACACAGTGCAAAAAAAAATATATTGTCTGAAATACAAATGAACTAGAAACACCACATTCTACTAGAGCAACTGGACCCTCAGCTGGTGAGGTGTTCAAACCTTTTCCACCCACAATTGTACCAGGAGGCCACCAGAGCTCCAGGTTTGCAGCTGAGTTTTACTCATAACAACATATTCAAACATTTTAAAATAAATGATCTCAAGGTAGAGTAGAAAAAAACAAAAGAAACAAAAAAATTGGACTGGGCTTTTGCTAGGTCATTGTTTTCTCAGTTGTGTATTTTCTTTTTCTCCTCTCTTTTAATTTATTCCACATTATTTTGTGTCTTCCCGTAAGGCATATATAATTCAATCTCCGTCTAAGATAATGGATTTGATTTTTTGACTGTTAAACATCTCCTGCTTCACAAAAACAAGAAGTCCCCTTGTAAAAAAATAAACCCCAACCTCAGTGGCCTGAAAAGTTGGAGCCTAATGAGGAAGTTCTGGGAAACTCGGACAGCTTCATTTTTCTGCTCAAGATTTAGATGTCTATCTCAAGTGACTGTAGACAGTTGTGATGATTAATATTCTCCTTGACCCCCTCCACGACGCAACGATAATTTCTTCTCCCAGTCCCTGGCCGCATTTCTGACGCCCTTACTTTCTGGGGTTGACTGGGGTCACAGCTGACGCCAGATAACTTTTGGACCGAGTGGGGTCTTGGACCTCAGCGCGGGCGCGGTGGCCAGGGACTCGTGCGGCCCGGGGGCGTGGGCGCCGGTTCCCGCGGGCTGGCGGCTCTAGGCTGGCGACTTCCCCGGGCTCCGCGGCCGCGCTCTTGGGCTGGTGGGCCGAAGGCCGCCATATTCCTGGTCCACCACGCCCGGCCCGGCGGCAGCGGTGCCCGAGCCTCTGTAAAGGACCGCGAGTCGGGGCGACCAGCGCCAGCCCCGACGCCCGAGGGCAGCCGTGACCGTGGTGCCCGCGGCCCCGCCGGCAGCGCAGCCCGAGGCTGGGTTGGCGCGGGCGAGGCCGGAGGCGCCCGGGGAGGCGCGCAGCAGCGGCGGCGAGCCCCGGAAAGCCTTCCAGGAGGGGCCGGCACCGCCTCCCGCTCCCCCGCCCGCCTCCCTCCCGGATCTGCTCCAGTTCAGAGAAAGGAGAAAATGTGTGTGTGTGGCGAGGGGGAGGGCGCGCACTGAGCAGTCGCGCGCGCCTG
>NW_006399858.1:5308341-5312373 GCF_000299155.1 Elephantulus edwardii
GCGAGGGCGGGAGGGTGTGTGTGCGCGCGTGTGAGCAGGGGTGCCAGCGGGGCTGCAGCGGAGGCACTTTGGAAGAATGACTCTGGAGTCCATCATGGCGTGCTGCCTGAGCGAGGAGGCCAAGGAAGCCCGGAGGATCAACGACGAGATCGAGCGGCAGCTCCGCAGGGACAAGCGGGACGCCCGCCGGGAGCTCAAGCTGCTGCTGCTTGGTGAGTGTGGCCCGACCTGGCACCCTGTCTCTGTGTCCCCGCCCGCCGCCCTCTGCCCCTTGGGACTGCTGTCCTCGGCGCCCCTCGGCGTCAGTGGCTCACCCCTGTCCTCCTTGGGCACGCGAGCGCGCCCCTGGTCACCACTGGCACCCGCGCGGGCGCGCGCGTACACACACTCTCTCACACACACACACACACACACACACACGCACGCGCGCGCGCACACGCAGCACTCTTCTCTGCTGGGTGCCTTGGCGTGTGCTTTTTGTTTTCCCTGAGGGTTGTGCACTTGGGGTGCGCGTTTATCTACTGTGCATCTGTTAAATGGAAAATCACTTCACCCGAGAGGCTTGGGGTTGGAGGGTGGGCAGGCGTCGAGGCGCCCCGTGGGGTGGTGGCGTGGGGAGCTGGGCATGTGTGGCCCCGAGCATGGCGAGTGGAACCGGGACACACTGGGAGATGGTGTGCGGTGGGGTGGCGTGCGCATCCATTATCCGTGCATTTAAGGGCTGGAGAGAGTGGAGGAACGGTGGGCTGACTCGCGACTGGGTTCTCCCCAGAGGCATGAGAAGGAGCCCTGTGCCAGACCTTCCAAAGAAATAGGGTTTGTGTATTGGGGTGGGGACACAGGCCCAAATGTCACAGAAGTGCTAACCTTTAGTCTACAGAGCATCTGTAGAAGGGACCCCTGAGGAATTACCTTGGCCAGTGGATGATGGCGTGCATCTCGCCTGCACCATCCTTGGGGTGAAGATGAGGGATAGGGGAGCGTCGTGCTGTGTAGTTGTTGACAGCAGCCGGTACCTTTTGTTTAATAAGGCATCCCAGATGGAGGCCTGAATTCACAGTTGTTACTACTGAAAACCCTTGTAAGCCTCCCAGTTACTCTTGTGGAAACAGATAGAAACCTTTTGTTTAAAATGGGCATCGCTTTTATATATTTTTGATAGCTATGCTACAAGGAAAATGGGAAGCCTGTAGCAAAAATTTCCCTTGAATCTGCAAAACAACCGAACATTCTGGTTGAGCACCAAGTTAGCAAGAAAATACCAATTCTCAGATAGGAATTCTATTGATTATTATCTCCGAGCGTCAGGGTTCAGTAGGAGCCAGCATAACTTCCCTCTGAGCTATTGTGGTGGGAAGTGCACACAGCTTAGCAGTCACAGGCCTGACAAAAATGTCTGCGCTTGTGTTCTGGCTTTTTGCGTGGATAATAAATTTGTTTCTGTAAGAAAAGGATATAACATTTTCTTATCTTAAGTATTTCTTCTGTTTCAAAGAACCAGTTCCCTTTGGGACCACACTGTTAAATATTGGATCATTTACAAGAAGGAACACCTATAATGGTTACAGATAGTTACAAATGGTTAATTCACATGCCATGTTTTGTGTCTTCCTTTTGAAGGCTGGTTAGATAAGTGTGCACATGTTTATAAAGGACAATTTAGCCCTGGAAAGATGTGGCCTTCAGGGAATGAAGTGAGAGGACTGGAAAACGGCAATAGGAAAATGAAGATTTTATAAAAATTGTTAATTTCAGACTACTTCTAATGGCTGACACTGTTAGATGTTCAGTGTTCTCTGAATTCTAAAGATGAGAGGAGAAAAGAGGGAAGTTGTGTATAGTGTTAAGGGCTTGATGAGAGAAAGAAGCATGTGTATTAGAGAGGATGTCTTAAGAATGGTTTTTCTTTTTCTTCCGCCCTGTGTATAGTCTTTGTTTCTGGTTAGCTAAGAACAGGGTGTTTGAGGTCTTTCAGGCCAGCCCTGCTGCCTGAAATTGACAGCAGCTCTGGGGTTCTCTGACTTAGAGTTTGGGGTTTGCCCAGAGGCCTCAGTTTGAATGTCTAGGAGGAGGGTTTCTGTGAAAGTAAGCATCATACATGGATACTTAGTTATATACGATATATTTAAATATCATGCTGCACTTTAAACGTTGAACTTGGAGATGATTGTCCGAGGGAAAAAATAGAAAGCTACCCAATTTTCTGGCTTCAGTGGTGTTGGTGAGGAGAACTTTGCTTCCCCATCTATATTTGAGTAGAGCTAAATTGAACCCCTCCCTCTGTATATGATCAGCTAGAAGTAGTAGGGAAAGAGGACCTGAATTTAGAACCCACATTTATATGTACTAGATAGAAACAATACCGCTTTCTCTGGGAAACATGCTTCTCTAGACATCATGTAAGAATTGCTCCAGCTCCAGGTAAAATGCTTTTGTTTTCATAATGTGTACGTGCTGCAATATCTCCACAGCAGACCTAGTCATTCATAATATATGCTCAACACAGCTTTGTGTGTGAGTTTGTACATATGATTGCACAGTTGTTTGTGTCCAGGAGGGAAATGGTGGTTGGCTGAGGGACACGGAAAGGTGCTGGGGAGGAGTTGTATTTGAGGAACTCCTGATATGGACTCTGGATGGTGGTGCGTAGTCTCAGTCTTCCGATCCTCCATTCATTTAAACGGCCCTGAGCTGCAGGGGTTTGCCGTTTGAACCCTTTAGAGACTTACTAATGTCTTTAGCCAGTTGGTGGAAATGGAAGAATCACTGTCATATTCATAGATAGTAAATTTTAGTTTCAAGGCATGACGCCATCTTAATGGATTTGTTTGACAGGGTTAAAAGGCTCCTGTATTTATTGACAGTGTTTATGAATTTTGTTTGGTTTACATACTAGCAGTATTGAGAAGTTAGAAGTACTGTTTGTAACACTGAGAAATTAGAAAAGAATAATAGTGGTTACAAGTCTAGAGGAAAATGTTAACAGTGGGCTGTTTTGATTCATATCTAGTAATTGTGCCAATGTGTACCGAATTTGTTCTATAGTGCTAAATGGTTTTTATTTTCATTCTCTATATTTGCTATTGTTTATTGAATCCTGGGTCTTACACCATAAGAACATCATAGTAAACTCTTGAGTAAATGAAAGAGAACAAAATAAGTATTCAGAATTAACTCAGTAGTAGATTCTAGGATTCAGTGATTAAGTGCTGGCTTTTAGAAATTATGGGAAATTGCAGGTAGGACATTTTTAATTTGAGAGGTATAAATTTTTACTGGAAACCTTGTATTAAAAGAAGTCCTGGATGGCTCTCAGTACTCTGGTAAGTTGAGTCTGTGTAGCGAATTCATTCATACACTAGATCTCCATGAGAGTGCCCTTCTACTGCCCCTGCAGTTAGTACTGTGGAGTTAATTGTAGTAACAGTGAGCATGCTGATGGGGGAAGGGTAGGTATGTTGACAGGGCGAGGATGGGCATGCTGACAGGGGAAGGGTGGGCATGCTGGTGGAGGAAGGGTGGGCATGCTGGTGGAGGAAGGGTGGGCATGCTGGTGGAGGAAGGGTGGGCAGTGTGATGAGGGAAGGGTGGGTATGCTCATAGGGAAAGAGTGGGCATTATGATGGGGAAGGGTGGGCATGCAGGTGGGGGAAGGATGGGCTTTTTGACGCAGGAAGGTGGATATGATGATAACCCGAATTAACCTAAAGGAAAGTTGCTTTCTAGGGTGTTTACTCAGAACTGTAGACTAAGAACAGCCCTAATAACAGCTTCTCCCTGGAAATAACAAAATACAGTGTTTATGAGGCGACATTAAGAACCAGCCAGTTTTAATTTTTGTTTCCCCTCTAGTGCCCAGGTGTTGACTGTATGTAGTACTAGATATCAGGATTTATTGAGCACATTTTTAGACAAATAACATGTGTATGATACATATTTGGCAAATCAACCCCACAGTTTACACATGTGTTGAATGATGGCATGTTGTATGATAAAAGATAAGGTAGGATTATTTCTTCTTTTTTTTTTTTT
>NW_006399858.1:5312473-5313142 GCF_000299155.1 Elephantulus edwardii
ACCTTGGCACAAATTAAAACCAAAAACCATGCTGCGCTATAAAATTATTCTCTCTGTACTCATTCATGTATGTTGTGTATCATCAAGTTGGAATCAACTGGTAGCTGACCCTCTGGTGGGTTTTCAGAGGCAGTTAACTGTACATGAGGAGAGTACATGTATATTTCTATGGTTATGTATGTTGTTTTCCATTGAGTCAGAACCAACCCATAGCTGACCCTTTAGTGGATTTTCAGAGGCAGTTATTTACACAAGAGGAGATTGTGGAGGCAGCTGGTGGATTAGAACTATGTGCCTTCAGGATTGCATTGCAACTTCTTGTCAGTAGGCTACCAAAGCTCCATATGTACATAAATATGTACTTTTACAAAAGACAATAAGAAGAGCAATTTAGGTGTGATATGGCCCAACTATATCACTGCTAGGGATATGTTGTTGTTGTTATGTGCCATTGAGTCGCTTGCGACTCATAGCTACCCTATGTACAAGAGCTCTATACGCTCTTCTATCCTGTGCCAGCCTAGCCATCTCAAACTTACTTAATTCCCACCTGTCTAGTCAGAATTGATCCATGTCATCAAAGGTCTTCCTCTCCTTCGCCGCCCCTCCACTCTGCCAAACATGATGTCCCTCTCCAAGGACCAGTCCCTCCTTGCAACATGCCCAAAA